>NW_010195782.1:0-3458 GCF_000695765.1 Mesitornis unicolor
CTGATTTTAAATATTTAATTTTATTTTTAATATATTATAGTAATCAGTAACTCATCTGAAATTTTCATGTTGGATAGAAATAGGTTTTCAATGAAATTTGAGAAGAAGCATTTTTGTACAAGGGAAGGCACAAAATGAACTTACAAGAAAGGTAAATCTAGGGCTTAGTGACTTGGATTTATGTGCTATAAAACCCTAAATAACAGAGATTCTAGTATAATTATCAGCTACAAAATTATTTCTCAGAGTTTCCAGGAGAGATTAGCAAAATATTAGGAAAAAAAAGTCGGAATATTTTGTTTGCTTTGAAAAATTGTATTGCAATTTAGCTATTTTGCAATTTTTCGAGACTTTAAAAGTATTATTTTCATTCACAGCCTGTAGATGGCAGTATTGTACCATTCATGAAATTATATACCTCTACATCTATAGATATGTATCCACAGAGAAGATGTAAAATATAAAGAAGGTGAGAAGAAAATGGAGTTTGTGGGGTTTTCACTTTATTTTTCACATCACGAGGTGATAACTGTATAAAGTGTGAAGTTTCTATAAATCTCATTTAAGTTTTTCTGTTGTTCTACATTTTGTATATTTATGCAAACTAATTTCACTGTCACGATGACAATAATGCAAATAATTATCTCTATAAATATTGCTGGTATCTCTAGTAGAAAATAAGTGCCTCTGCAAGTGATGGGATGCTCTCATGCTTCACTAAGCTAAATGAGTGTAGACAATTTAAGAACTGGGCATCATACTGATGAGTAATGCGGAACTTTTTCTTAATGTGTATTTCTAAAATTATGGTGGCAAGAAAATTTGCACTTAGAACTATAAAAGTCCTAAACATTACACAAATCTTATTTTAATTATTTGTTATGTTTTAAGGGTTAGCAGCCTGAAAAGGAAGGACAGGTGGTAGGTGTAGGACCCTGAGGAGTCACAGAGCATATTGTTCACTACCCTTTCCACGAACAGTCTGAAAAAACACAAAGAGGCTGGAAGATTCGAGGGCTTTTTCCTTCCTTCCTGGGCTGCCTCGTGTGGCATCTCTGGACGGCTGAGCTACCGCCACGTGCTCAGTGGCATCCACCACCATCCACTCCCCGGCACCACTGCAGTCCCTGGTGACGAGTCACAGCGGCCATGAGGCACTGCTCGGACACCTCTACTTGGGACTACCGGGACTGGGTTTTGTATATAGTTAAATATCGTTTGTCTCTTATTAATTCCTTTTTCTTTTCCCCCATTGTTTTCATTGTACTTTTTATAGTCTTAACTTCCAACCTTGTGTGAAACATCTCTGCTCCCTTTTTATTCTCCTGTGGGAGGGTGAGGGACAATAGAGAGAAAATCCTGCTCCCTGTTTCATGTGGGTTTTCCCTGAGCCTTAAACAGAGACACTACTATGGAACAGTCAGTTTTAATATGTGAAACGAAGATATAAATTGGATAGTGGTGCACTAGAAAAAAAGCATGCACAAGCACACACAAAGAAAAACAAAACAAAACAAAAAAAGAACCCCACAAATCAACCAACCCCAAAATCACCTCAAAAAGCTTCTGACAGCAATGTCAGGAAAGTAGAATTACAGGCAACCACAGAACACCGTCACATGTCTTTTGATAAATAGTTATGACATGACTTCTGTGCTGCATGCATCTTAACAGCATGATAGAACGTGCACAGTCTGTGGCAAGCTGGGGAAAGGAAAAAAAAAAAGCAAGATCTCTAACCCGTCCTGTGACTTTTCTTTGTGTGTCATGTCCTTTTTTATTAATGTACTTTCTTCCCTGCCTTTGAAAAGCTTTTTAAAGATGCTGCACAGGAATGTAACGTAAGAATCCTAAACAGGTACTGCTCCACAATGCAGATTTGTCTTTGTGCTGTCAAGCCTTTCAGATTTGCAGAACTAATTTATACCTTCTTTTTTACTTGAAATTGTTTCTGATTGATGCTCTGATGGAATATTCTGCATTTGACCAACATGTCCACATTCTGCTCTTTGCTGATGCATCACATCTAAAGCATTACTTTTCACTGCCAAGATATAAAGACTCTGGTAACAGGAGAATAAAAACGAATTTGCCTCAGCAAAATGTAAACACTCCTGCTATTCAGTCTCTGTTCCTTAGCCTTCTACTTGAAGAGGGCAAATCTTATTTTCATTTGTTATGAAGTTGCCACGGAAATATATATTGACCAATATAAATAACTTGTTAAAGGATTTATTAAATAAACATCTTATATTCCTAACCCAACCTCAGCTTTTAGATTCAGTTCCTTATCCTAAGCAGAAAATACGCCTTAATTATAAAACCATTGGCTGTGGACTAGGTTCCATTACAGAATCCTCTACAGATTTCCTTCCTCATCTTAAATGTTAATTTTAGTCAAATTATGCCAGTGTTTGGTTTGGTCCTTATTTGTTGCTCATTGTCATTTGCGTAGTCACTCCTTACAACATGAGGTATTCAAAAAGAGCTTGCAAATGAGAATATCTAGTTTTGAATGTTGTCTGGTGCTGCACTGTGTCAAGGTTTGCCTGGCAGAATTTAGTTCAGTTTCTCTGTGGAATACAGATGCATGAACTCCTTCCCTTTCCAACTTAAGTGCCCTAGGATTTGAAAAGAAATATCAATAAACCTTAATATTAGAAGTGCTGTGTACCTCTACTCCTTATTCAGCCTGACAATTTGGCTTCATTATGTTTTGAACTTGGATCAGCGGAAATGCTAAAGTATAAGAAATAGGGAATCAAGGTTGTCATATTATGAATATAGTAGTGTTTATGCACAGAAGATGAACTAAATGCTGAATCTTAAAGCACAATTTGAAGGAGAAAAATTTTGCACAGCACAAACCATAAGAAAAGTGTTCTTAAATTAGAGTAAATCTGAAAAAATAATGGGAAGAGCTTCTTAGGGGAGAAGAAGGAAGTGATAGGAGGATCAGAACTGTAGTCTTAATCACTGTAATTAGTTACTGAAGTGTGAGGTTTGGTTAAACCTCTCTGTCTATCTCAAAATATGTTTATTACTCTCTATTCCTGACCATTAGAGAAATTCCTCTTTCTATATCTCTGATCCCCCAATATCAAGTGATACTTCTTGTCTCAGTTTTGATTCTGAGATCTCAGATGTCATTCTCTTCCAATGTCCTTTCCATTAGAAAGTACATGCAATGAGAGATCCTACAGCTAAGAACTTAACCAATCTCAGTTGCTCATAGAAGCGTATTTCTTCCCATCAGTCCCACAAATCCTGAAATCTCCATCTAGTATTTCAAAGACTTCCTTGTTACAGTGAAGTCAACTTTAAAATGTGCACTTATGCACTTCATGTGGTATATTTGCCACTATGTTTGGTAAATTATATTGTCAGTGTAGTGTACATGTTGTGGGTTTATCCTAGAACTCTCGGGTGCCACATTACTATTTGGATAGAAGAAAACT
>NW_010195783.1:0-31330 GCF_000695765.1 Mesitornis unicolor
CAACCGAGCAATTCTGTGATTCTGTGAAATCGGAAAACTAAAGGAGGTATGTACCTATGCAGACTTGGATTAAGGTTTTGGAAATTTATAGTAAGAGAAAGTGGCAAACACATTACAGTGAATTCTCTTCTTTTGCTTTGGTCTGCTATGTTTCTTAATTTTGTTGCTGTCTCCCAAAACCAAGTGTTGCTCTGTTGCTGAAGGTCCAAAAGTATTTTGTTCCTAGTAGACTTTTTTTTTCTCGTCTTTGAAAGCCACATATTAAAAGTTAATTCTGGGAACAGGGAATCTAGGCACTATATGTAAATGCACATGTATTTCATACGTATGTAAGTGTAACCAACTGTCACTATAAACCTTGGTACTGTAATTATTGATTCAGAATCTCCAGCAGCAGAAGAGACAGGACATAAAGATGAACTATTTCTTCCTAAGCAGGCAGCTGCTGAGCTTCTCATTCACATTTACTCTGCTGGACCCTGTTCCCTCCCTCCTTCAGCCTTTATCCGAGTTTCCTAACTAGGATGCAAGTAGCAGGCAATCTATGAGATTACAAGGACAGGAGAGAGTGAGGCTTTAGAGAAAGATGATCCAGATTTAACGTCACAATGATGGATGAGCCTTTTTGGGCTAGATGTGAAATTAAATTTCTGGAAGCAGAAAGCCTCAGGCATTTCTGCTACACTTATATTATCCTGTGTATGATATTAGAAACACTGTGTTACTAATGGGATTATTACGTATTAGAAATGGATACTCCAGGATAGGTTCTAATACCCTGCTTTAGTTTTGTGTGTATAAATAAATTTGTATTCTGCAAAACTGCCATCTCACTGCCCCTATGGATTTCAGACCTAAAATGTGAAGCATTTAATTTTCTTTCTTATTGATGAAAATGCCATAGTGAGATTAAGAAGAACTTAAATCACTACAACTATGTCAACTGAACACTGGCACTTTTTTTTTTAAGTAATATATTTTTATATTTTTCTTCTGGGCTCCTCAGTTCAAGAAAGACATGGAATTACTGAAGGGTAGGGAGGGCTATGAAGATGATTCTGGGACTGGAGCATCACTCTTACAAGCAAAGGCTGAGAGAGCTGGGTTTGTTTAGCCCTCAGAGGAGACTTTATCAATGCTTATAAATATCAAAGGGCAGGTGTCAAAAGGATGGGGTCAGACTCTTTTCAGTGGTGCTCTGCATTGCCTTGTCCTGACAAGGGGCAACAGGTGCAAACTAGAACACAGGAAGCTCCATCTGAACATGAGGAAAAACTTCCTTATCTGGAGGGTAACAACACAGGAACAGGCTGCCCAGAAAGGTTGTGGAGTCTCTTTCTTTGGAGATATTCAAAACCTGCCTGAACATGATCTTGTTAAACCTGCTGCAGGTGAACCTGCTTTGGCAGGCAGGTTGGACTAGATCTCCAGAGGTCCCTTCCAATCCCTACCATTCTGTGATGCTGTGATTTTTTTAATGATTAAAAAAAACTAAGCCCACTTACAAGACATATTTGTTACTTTGGTCTGAGAGCAATACTGAAAAATGGCTTAGAAGTTGTCAATTTGCTAGGTTATTTCACAGTCCTAATGAGCAGTGTAGATGAACCCTTTGCATTTAAAAGCAAAGCCAAACGTTTCAAGTTCAAATAATTAAAGTTCATAAAAGCTGGCTTGGTATATTCAGAAAAACTAAGTAAACATAAATCTCACTACATTTTAGACTAATGAATCATGGAGAAACGAAAGAAATGGCAAAAGTTACCTCATATTTTTCGCCTCCCACATCTTTCAAATATTCCAAATATGTACACATAAAAAAGTCACATCACATACAAAGGAAAGAAGGTTGGGCTTAGAGATTTCAGATTGTAACATTCAGACTTATTAGAGGGAGGACACTCATACGGAGATGACATTAATGATGGGCTATGACAGGTATCAGCAACAGATTTCTTACACATACGTAAATTGTTGGCCAAAAAGAAGTGACAACTCACTCTTGTCTACCTCATTAGGTTTCATAAGTGCTCCAAGAACCTCTGATTGAAAATGGTATGCTTTAAAATCAGGTGACATAGTTCTTAAGAATACTTTAGACTTCAGGATTGTAGACGTAGATTTACTAGTAAGCAAGAATAGGCAGGAGGGGTTCTGAGGTAGAAATAAATTGATTTTGACAAGTCCTTTAAAAATCTCAGACTAAAGTGTACCTAAATATTTTAAATAAATAACACTTCAATTTATATAATTCTTTTTCAAATGGAAATTGTAGGTAGGGGTCAATAATTTGAAAAGATTCTATCTTTTATTCTAGATCATTTTAATTGGAACAACTATTCATCCCTAATAGTTTGATTAAGACATACATTTGGTAAACCTTAGCAAGACTGTCTTCATTATGTTTAAAATTAAAAACTAATGGCCACAGGCTATGACATACAGTATAACAGTTGAAAGGACTATCAGTTAATAGGTACTGTCTCCTGAAGTTAAAATTCTTTGTTCTTCATAAGGGCTATTAGAAATGTCACAGTAAGTACAGATGGCCACTCTTTAGTTTCAAGTACAATGCATCGTTTTGTGTCTTTTCGGAAAGAAGTAGGACATCAATAAACTAAAATAAATTTTTTATGTCAAACTAGTACACACATTTAAGTTGCTATGCTCTGAGTAACAGCTGAGTAAGAACTAACTTTAAAACAGATGCCTAGAAAAGAGCATTTTGCAGTGCGCTGCTGGCAAATCAACATATACAAGCAAGGGCTGCAGAAACTCAGGTGCAGTAGATTATCTGTGGTTTCTAAATGTAACACTAAAAGAGCAACTTTATTTGGCACTAAGACTGAAAATGTAATGCCCTGTCTCTGTAATGACTAAATTCATCAGTACAAATCTCTTCAATTCTAGGAAAGGCATGTACTTTAGGAAAATAAATCAATTGAGTTTCTCAAAGTACTTCCCTTCATCGCTGATAAAAGGAGTTGAGATATAGATCTCTAAAAATCAAGAAAATTAATCCCAACATATCTGCTTAGATTTGTTTAAATTCCTTGTACTCTGTATTAAAAACAATTAAAAGTACTTTGGATAGAAATACCCATCACTACAAAAAGCACTTGAGAAATGAGCTTTAATATCACACTGTCCTTGGATTTAGACTTGTAAAGATAATTGATAAATTATCTGTCTTAACAGTTTGAACATTTTTGCCATTCTTATCAGTATTTATTAATCTTTTTTTGACTATACATGGCAGGCTCTAATACATTGCTAATGAAAGGCACTGTTTCAAGCTGTGGAAAAATTGGACCTTGAATACTGAGTCATAGATTTGGGAAGCATGTTAATGCTTCTTTTTGTCATATGAACTCCACAAACACAGCCCTCCAGAAGTAAAAATGCTGATTTGACAGACAGCTACTACATTATAACCTCCATCATAATCTATTTTGCAAAGTAGTAATTCAGTAATTAAGAAAAAAAAAAAAAAGGAAAAGAAAATAAAAAGAAAAAAAAAGATGGAAGTATTGTTAAATAAGCATTTGACGTCATTTTACCTTGCAGTGAAGTGGAGACAAAAATTGTCTAATCAGAAATTGAGTTATTTGAAGATGATGGACTATTTAATATTACAGGAATTCTGATGCATTGTTTAGTACTAAAGTTCACCTCATTCATTGAAAAACATTTTTCAGTCATTAAATCAACATAAATGTGATGGTCAAGAGATAAACTGTGACAATAAGGAAAGAAAATTTTTTTTTTTAGGTTGCAACAGTAAACAACAACAATTATTTATTAACTCATTTACTTTTTTTTTTTAAAGATTTAAAAGAGAGCACTCAGTTTCTGGAGAATATGTATTTGTAAATTACATGGTGAATGCATTGATTCCAAAACCAGTCCACACCTGTGTTATTCTTACTTAAAAACAGGAGCAGCAGAAAAGCGGCTCTTTTGGCCACTAAAGTAGAGGAAGTCACTAAATTAATTATTTAAAAATTAATTCTGGGAAATTTTGTATTTTAATTCTAAGATACTACCTGAAGCCAAATTAGCACATTATGTTGGTATCAGGTATTAACTTCTTTGGCAAGGAAAAGAATTCCTGCAGTAGAATTTACAATTATGTCACTATGGTATTTTTCTTTTCTTTTCTTTCTTTTTGGCTGTGAAGAGAGAGGTGAGAAAGAAGCCATAGTAATGTAATTCATTACAAGGAAAAACAAAGGATAGGATCCCAACAAAAACAACAACAATAATAACATAAAACCTGAAACCAAGCAGCAATTTTGTATAACAGTAAAAATAAAGGTAACGTTTTTCAATCCAAATAAGTATATCTAAGGAACAGAATTGATAGTAAATCTATACTGAACTTCTAATTACTAAACAAACATGCATTGTTTACACTGTTTAGTGAGCAGACTGAAAAATCATACCTAAATGGAAAACTATTAATCCTTCACATCAAACAGAATATCTATATTATAAGAGAGAAAAATAATTTTAACTTACCTATTTGCAGTAACAGTCAGGACATTACCAATCATATTGCAATTCAAAGAAAGATGAACCAAGGACGTTTGTTTAAATAATACAAAAAAAGAAAAGGAAAAATAAAATTATTGTTCACAGTCATCTCTACTCTTGCTGCATATGAATCGTCACTTTTTTTTTTTCCCTCAAGTAAAATATCTCCTACTTCACCATCTCTTGCTCTTTAAAGTCTTGATTTGTTCTAATTTGCAATTAAGGAGTGAAAAATGTGACAAATAGTGATATACACATACAAATGATTCCTATGCTTACACTTTAAACTAAACTAACTACTTTTGTGTACCAGATATGCCATAAAATAAACTCTATCTTAAGCTACCAAGCCCTTAAGACTTTTCCAAATGCTTGCAACATTTAAAAAATTTTACATTTTAAAAGTAAAAAATTAAATCATTAAATATTTTAAAAGGTCTAAAACAGAAACTGCATATTGCATTTTTTACCCTTTTTTACCTTGCATTTTTACTTAACAGAAAAATAGCGAAGTCAATATGCAATCCAGGACACAAGAATATTTCCACTGGAATTTAGGCTATTTTCAATTAGCTTAGTTCCAACACTTACATTTTCAATTACTTGGTCTGTAGTTCTTGGTCTATACAAAATTGCAGGGTATAGTCGAGAACTGAGGCTTCAAAACCATTCCAAAGTTGTTTGTTGGAATTTGACAATTTGTTAATATTTACAATGATCAAATGAAATTAATTTCTAAAACAATTTTCAATTTCATCATCCAAATCTTTAATAACCTCAACAGTAGAGTAACAAAAATATAAGCACTAGTAATTCAAAGGAGAAAATCATCTCAACTTAAGGACTTCTTGACAGGCAAACTCATGGTCTCACATTTAAAAATCTTGTACAAAATTTCAAGATGTCTTATTTTATTTTCAAATTTTAACAATCTTTAAAACATCATAGAATTACCTTTTGCAAAGTAATTTTACGGGTATTAGTAGCTTAATACATCAATAGTTCACCCAAACACAAACTATCAGTTCATGGCTCCACTCTTCTCTAGGTTATACATTGTGAAAGACATCATGAGTATTATTTCAATAACATAGCTCTTCATAAAGTACTTAATCATAGAGGTGCGCTAGCTGCATATAGCAGAATTTCTTACAGAAGTCCATCAGATTTTTGTCCAGTACAGCTCCATACGTATCACAAAAAAAAAAAAAAAGAAAATTCAAGAACTGGTAACAGAACCGGTAACTTGCTGTTTGCACTTGTTGAAAGTGTGTTACCTTATATGGCAATTAATCAGGCAACTAAACTTATATACACAGCCCTCCAACAAAGTCTCTAAAGCAGGCATGAAAAGACACCACACCACTCCACCCACTCACCCACCCACACAAAAAAAGTCCCTTCTTTCAATGATTTTCTTGACAGTTCCATGGACACTGGAGGAGAAATTAGTCTCACCCAAATCCAGAGAAAGTATCAGATTCCCACCTGGAACATTATATTTCCAAGTCCCCAGAAAGATAATCTATTGATCATAGAAACTGAAACTTCTGACATTCATAGGTGATGTTTCTCCAAGGGATGTTTACCATATGCTAATGGGTTTTTTTGTGTTTTTTGTTGTTTTTTTTTGTTTGGGTTTGGGGGGGAGTTTGTTGTGGTTTTTGGGGGTTTTTTTATCACTGCATGGACTTCATTCTTCTTACTAAAGCCTTTCATAAGAATTTTTGTCCAAATTTGTTCATATACCTGCTTGTCCTGAGATGCCCTTTTGAGATTTACATGATTTTTTTAACAGGATTTCCTATTAATAATCTTACTTCACCACACATCCTGCTTTTGCCACAGATGGTGCAGCTAAGAAAACTACATTCACTATTAGATCGAACATATCAAATAAATGTAAGCAATTTTAGGAGCAACAATTTCTAAGAGCAGAAAAGCTCAGCAACTTAACATAAATACCTAATAAACTCTTGAGTAACTGAAACTCCTATCTTGGTACATGTTTGAATATCCACAAGATGAAATAGGGCACATGGAATTCATGTCACAGAGCACATGTCATATACTCAATAAATACGGTACTCCAAATGAGACCTAGTCAGGACCAATTAGGAGAAAAAGTATTTATTTATTGGGTAGACAGCAATTATTTTATTAATGGCATCTAATAGAAATGAGAACTGCATTTTTAAGAAAGTATTCACTACCATAGTACACAATATACAGATAACTCTCTCAAGACTACTGTTAAAACATTGTTGTCCCAATCTTTAATAATTTCTGCATTGGATTAATATATG
The DNA here is from genome assembly GCF_000695765.1 of Mesitornis unicolor. Lineage (NCBI taxonomy): Eukaryota > Metazoa > Chordata > Aves > Mesitornithiformes > Mesitornithidae > Mesitornis > Mesitornis unicolor. The sequence goes on from NW_010195783.1 coordinate 6,843, forward strand.
AGACTCTAGACAGACATGCAACTTACCATAAAATTAGAGTCTAATTCAACAGATGAAGCAATTCAACTGTCCTACACTAACAGAGCACCACCCACTTCCATACGCATTCCTTTAAATTCTTGCCTGTGTTCCCAAACTTTTAGTCTGAATGAGTAACTACTCCCTTTAATGTAACGTGTAATGAACATGGAGGTTAGGGACATGGTTTAGTGGTGGATTCGGCAGTGTTAGGCTAATGCTTGGGCTCTATGATCTTAAGGGTCTTTTCCAACCTAAATGATCTTATGGAAGTATTTCTCTCACTTTGGACAGGGAAGCAGACACCAAAACAAGACAACTGGCCCTGTTCTTGTTCAAAGGACCATGTAAGCTTTTTTTCCACTTATTAAAAATGAAAATGAACACACAACCAACACTCTAAAAACTCCATTTGGCCACCTATTTCACTCTTGGCTGTAACATAGCCATGCTTGAACTGTCTGTGAAGCATCATGCATCTGCCTGTCCAGGCTTCCTGTCCAGGAAACAGGAAACAAAATGAAATTTTTTCAGTTGAACATGTACTCACATTATCAACACATTTTGAAATAGGTCTTCTCCCTGTCCTCCCTATCACTTCGAGTTCTGAAATTAAAGTGGTGAGTCTTGCACTGAATTCAATGCTCCCTGAATGAATTTACATCATTTCAGTGTTAAAACCTTCAACAGAGGCTAGGCAGAGATTAGGCATTTATTTTCAGTCTCCAAATCACAAAAGAAACTGAACAGGTAATCAGACTGCTTCTGAATATAAATGGGAAAGACTAGGTTGAAGTATTAGGCATTCTATGCTCCAAAACAAGCATTGCTTTTCAGACATCAAGGGTGAGGTTGAGTTTAGAGTTAGCGTTGGAGAACTGCGGTTTGGGTAGACTCTGAATACTACCTGCTTAGTACTTTACAACTCCCTCTCATTTAACAAAGCTAGCAAAAAAATCCAATTAGCCTTCTAATTCCTATGAAACTGTCATAAATCTGATTGTTACTACACCAACAATGTTTAAATAGGCAATACTTTCTGAAATATACCTAATGTTATACTACTCTCTGCCCCACTGACTTTTCCTATTCTCATTATTCTATCTTCATAAAATTTCACAAAAGAGAATCAGGTTTACAGCATCAAGTCATTAACATTTTCAAATGGTATTTTATTATTATTTGCATACTTTTACTAGTAAGCAACCCTTTCCTCTCAGAACTATTTATATAGAGAAGATATACAGGCAGCTGTACAGCGAATGCATGCTAAGAATGCTACAAATACATAGATATAAAAAAAAAGTTAAAATGGAGTAAAAGAATCTCCAATTTTACTCAGTAAACTGAGGCATGAAGAAAATTATCTCATTCAAAAGCTCAAAAAGAACTTTTTGATAGGGCAAGGACTAGAGCTTAAGTATCTTCAACACACAACTACCAAAAGCAGTTTGTAGGTATATTATCCTGAGTTCTCCTTTCACCTCCCTTTCCCTCTGTTCTAACAGGCTTTTGGTTTTGGTTTTGGTTCAGAGCCAATTTAAGACTGTCTTTGATAATCAGGCAGAATGAATTTTCTGCAAGAATGCACTGGCTCTTGCAGGGTTTTGTAGAAACCATAGATGTTCATAAGAATGTGGATGTGTGCATCTCATCCCAGCTTCCCATGATAGGTTGTCTTTTGTTTTGTCAGTGTGGGACCACTCCTCTTTAGACTGTTCTTAAATTCACTGGCACACTCACTCTCTTCCGCCTGACACAGCTGCACAAACTTGCAGTCACCTAGTACATATCCCTATATACTGGAGACAGCGAAAGGAAGGATACGCAGAAAGCCTCTAATACCCTTCCCTTCTATAGAGAGCTGTTCCTCTAGAAACCAACATAAATTAGCCTGATTTCCATGACTAACTGCTTCTCTAATCAAATAATTAGCTCCTAGTGCTAACCATTGCCTCATGCACATCAGGAAAATCAATCTTTATTTCCTTGTTCCAGGTGAAATAAAGACTCTAACTTGCAATTGTCAACCCTTCATACACTAAAATCCATTTGTTCAATTTACAGGGAACTGCAGAATTCTAAAAGAGAATTTGAAAGACAAGGTATGTATGGCTACTTCAAAGACTTCAAAATAAAAATATTAAAAACAATACAAAACAGAAAAACCATCCTCCAAGGGGTTCAGACCTGGTACTGAAAACTACATTCTTTCTGACAATCAGAAAAGAAATGGCTGAGACAAAAGGGTTCGCAATACTTCTAACATAACAAAGCTTTTTCATAATTTATCCTATGATTCTACTTCTACTTCAGAAATTAAAGCAAATAAACATTCAGCTAAAAGGTTCTTCTTTGGACTCACATGTATAATGTTTAGAAACACATACAATGAAAGCCAGTATTTCTGTTGGTTCTTGTGGCTTGCCAGACACATAGTCAAACCTGTATAACTTCCATTTCCTTTCCGCAAACTCCAGCAAGCCCTCAACAGCTTGCAAAATGCTTATGACCTGCATAAATAATTCTAGCTCTATTCCTTGTATGTTGGATAAGTATCACCTTTTAAAATATATATATCATGTGACTTGTCAAAAGAAGTAACAAGTCTTTCCAGTAAGAGTTTTCTATTAAATATATCAGTATTTCCTGACACATTATTTAATATACTTAATATTTACTCACTTCTTTGATAATCAAGGTTGGGGGGGAGAAGGCTGCTTAACATACTAAGAGAAAACAGCTGGAATACATGAAGCTCTGGCTGGAGATGTATGTTGAGCTAACGGTGAGTTTATGGGTGAGGATTAAAGAGAAGACAGGCAAAAGTGACTTTGTAGTTGGTGTCTGCTATAGGCCACCTGACCAGGAAAAACACGTGGATGAGCCCTCTACAGGCATCTAGGAGCAGTCTGACATTCACAGGCCCTGGTCCTCATGGGTGACCACCCCATTATCTGCTGAACAGACAACACAGCAGGGCACAAACATTCCAGGGGGCTTCCTGCATAGTATTAAAGACAACTCCCTGACCCAAGTGACAGGTCAATGAGGAGAGGTGCTCTGCTGGGCCTCAATGATGGAGAAACAATGGTGTGTAGGGTTAGTCCTTGCTTAAGTAGGTAGAAATTAGGTTAGCAGAAAATGTGGAACTCTTCGTTACACTTGCAAGTGCACAAAAAAAAAAAAAGCCCAAAGCTACTACTAGAGCTTTAGTTTTCTCTTTATCACTCTAATTCTGGTCACAGTATTAATGCAATATTTTAAAGAACCCTGCCAAGTCAGCATAGAGCTATCCCTATAATCCAACACAAGATTTCACAGCTCTTGATAAAATAGAATTTAAGTGCTACTAAATGAATTCTAGGTAAGCAGCTCCTGGCCACTTATCCTGATTAAGCTTACAATCCTGTTTTCTGAATTCTGATAAAGTAGCTCTAGCTCTAACACTTCATTTGCTCAAAACCAAAACCATCTGCCTGTTAGCAATCTGTATTTACTGATAGAGACAGCTAATACATTCTTCAGTGGAAGTCCTAAAAAAGCATAAAAATAAGGAAGTTAATATTTGCTCACCCTAAAGCTGTACAAAAAAACCCCTCCCTGCTCCCCTACCTGAGAAAAGCCAGTTGTCTTCAGAAGGACTCTTCCTATAAAAGGGACTGAAGAGGTAAGCTTGGTTAAGATTGACAAACATAACAAAACAAACTTGGAGTGTGCATTTCAGTGTATACATGAGTTTAACTTCCAGGGTATTTTTTGTAAGAAGCAAAGTATATTAAAAAAGGACCTTCCTTTTTTAAAAGATCTTTTACCTTTTAATTTACCTTTTGCTGAGTTCAACGTTCATCTTTTACGCACACACATGCAACTGAGCCAGTCTAAAAATGTACAGTAATTGGACAGCTGTCTGTGAACTACAGTTCCTTATTTAGATAGTGGTATTCAAAACGTTTTCTATATACTGCTTTTCTAAGCAAAAATTTAACCTACCTTTTAAAAACCTTTCAGGTAATTAATTGTATTAGCAAAAATCGGGAAGCTGGTCTAAAGGTACACATCTTTGTATGCATGAAGACCAAAAGGCAGTGAGAGAACTATGCATAAAGAAGTATATCACTTGGTACACTTCAAAAATTGCCTTGCGCTGATTAGCTATAATATTTTACCTTCAGAATACAAGGTATTTTTAATCTTTAAAAACAAAACAAAAAACCTAAAACTGTTATGTAACTATATATGCATACCAAAACAACATTCGTGACTACAACTATTTTAAAGCTGCACATTTATTTTGGCTACTGTAATAATAAATAGTAATTATTTTTTATCAGATATGTTGTCTCACAAAGGAAAAAAAATCTATTTCTTATACATGAATAAAAAAAAATTCTTATTTTGTACTAATTTGGCATATTGTTATTTCAGAACCAGTACATTTAGAAATTAAGTATGAATTTTTTCCTACTCTATAATTGAAGAGTTGTTTTTTTTCCCTACCAGCACTGAATCAAGATGTTCAGACAGCAGCAGAACAAAGTCCATACTGTTACCAGTCTTACAATATGCACAAGGTACATATAAATACCACATCAATTTATATATATGGCTATCCTCGATGTATCTAAGTAGTCATAGATCCTGACAGGTAAGACAGAGTTCTGCTTTGAATTCTGCTGAGGGGGAGAAGATTCTATTTGCATTTCTCATGGACTGATTTGAATGCACTGTCCTCTTCTTGAAAAGACTTCTGTCTCATCTCTAAGATGTTACATAAAAGTGAGGTACTAAAATCTCTGCCTTCACTTGTGCCCTAAAGTTGTCACACTTTGGTTGGGTGATGGTTGAGTGCTCACAAGCGTGCACACAGATGCACCCAGCCTCATGGCACACCAAGGTGACTGCCTAGCTAGGGGACTGAAGCAAACAACAGTTCTAGATCCCATTATGCCTTTGACAGGAAATGATCTGATGTGCACAAAACACGTAATTTAGAAAACTCTGAAGTTGCAACATACCTAGTAGGTGCATGCACCTGCATAACTGATTGCAGCAGGTTGACAGGTAAGTACAAACCCATTAATTTCTATGCACAACAGTTTGATCTCTTTTGAGGTAAACTAACTGCAGTCTAATCAAGCAGTCTACAAACTAGGAAGGAGTAAGATGAACCTCCAAATAAAAGGATGGCAAGTTTCAAAATATACCAGTTAAAACTGCAGCTCTCTGAGACAGTTACCTAGCTCTGGAAGAAGGAAGGTCCAAATTTTTCTCACATTAACTGAGAACAAACTGGTTTATGAATTTCAAGGAATTTTGCTTGGCTTACAAATTCTCAATACCAGCTGTTCAGAAATCACCTAGAAATAAGAGACTTTGAAACCTTATTTTCTCTGACCATTTTTCAAGAAGGCATCTATGTATGAACACTTGTGTACTGTTCATAATTTTATGAATGTTAAAATTGTTTATGATATTTAAAATTCAGATTTTGTGAAGGTATATACATTGGTTTATTTGCATGAGATTAAGAAAGAACTCTTGGAGGAGATTCAGAGAGGACAGTGTTATGTATAACTTATAATTAAACACATTTCCTTATTTATTTCAGGTCCCCAAAGGTGCTATGTTTGGATTTGTGCAAAACAATGATACATGCCAAAGAAATTATCTTCTTAAGACTGTAGTAAATTAACTCTTGTGACATGTTTTTAAAATTTTCTTCTGTCTCATTTTTTCCTGCATGATGTATAGATATTATTGAACACTGTAATGTACCCTGGCTACCTCTGTAAATGTGAACAATGATGCTAGATAGATCTTAGGTTATGAATTTTAGGGCATAAGAAAATCCCTGTACAGTAGATAATCAAACCTACAATCAGCCATTGGATCATTCTGTCCTTGACTTCAGCTGTGCACAGCAACTTAGAAGAAATAGGATGATGTGGATAGCCTAATTGGAAAACAAAAGGCTTAAAAATAGCAGTACAGCTAACCAGCTACAGGTTATGGGTCAGTAGTCTCATCTGCCTGTTTTCATATAGATGCATTTACCAGCAAATGAAAACAGAATGATTAGTTAGGTAAATGGCAAGGTTTGAAAAACACCATGTTAAGGAGAAATAAACTCCATGAATGCCTATATATACTAAATTAAAAGCAAGCAAGAAAAGCATAGTCAGTGAAATAATCAGCTACATTTCAATCTATGCTAATTTTGTAACACCTGTGAATTTAACATAATGTGATTCAAAAATGATGTTTTGTTTGTTTTTTCACCACCATTAAATCACACAACTATTATGGATGATATTATGCAGTGCCACAGATGAGAGAGAGGGAAAGGGCATGTGGTAATTGCTCACATAAACATAACAGCTAAGAACAGACTAACCAATCAATTTCTTCTTTATGTTATCTTTCATCCCCCAAACCCAACACTGCCATGTCTCATAAGGACAAAACCCATTGTTTTAAATTTGTCACTGAGTAAATAAGTCACCAATCCTTTGATTATTAAAGGATCTTCAGAGTCTTAGCTTGGGTTTTATTCTGCTTCTCTCTTTTTCCTTCATTCATGTCAGTAATGAACATTCTTTCAGAAGTGATGGGTATTTATTCTCTTCCTCTATCAGAAAACCCAGTTACACATTCAGACAGATCAGGGCACTTAAGTCATTCATAGCCCAGTGATGATCTCCTGCATGAAGATGAATTTTACTACTCTTGCTAACAATCCATCACAGCCATAAACAGATTAAATATTGGTCCTGGATTTTATTTATTTTTATTCACAAAGGAACTCAAGGAAGAATAAAACAGAAACAAAGAAAATCTAGACACAACGTATGTGTGATTACTTCCGTCTCTTTAAGAATGCTTTTGCATCACTGTACTTTACTTGGTTTAATAAAAAGTTTGCAGTTATAATCAACCAATAGCACTCTTGATTCCAGTAGTAACCAGGAGCAAAAAAAGTGCTAACTAGTTACTCTGTATTCAAATAATAACAAGAATCTTTAGTAAAATCAAGAGAAAGAATCTTCCTTTTTCCACCTAAAATAAAATACTACTCAGTTCCTCTATATTCCATTCTCAAATTATTTTTCCTAGCCTCTCCCATTTTAGTTGAATATAGATTCTTCTTCAGTCTGCTCATCCTCACTAGCCAAAGGACTTTCACACATTTTTCTAGTCCGTATATGATTTAAAACTCTCTTTTAACTTTGTGTGTGGTTTTAGTGCTATAAAAACAAATTAAATATTAAGAGAAGCATTGCATTTTAAGACTTTTGCATGTGATAGAACTGCTGCTATTTTTAATCAAACAAGCAAGAGCTGTTTCTGTCTTAACACCTGATTTTAACAGAGTATAACGTAAGCAACTTCTTAAACATTATAAGACCAACATACTAAATATTTTTATTGTTACTATTATTATTAGGAAAATACACTTTTTCCCTAACTGAACAGTTCATTATGTAGATATTATTTCTACTAACAGATTAAGCTGATTGCTGAACATACCGAATAGTTCTTCAGACATTGTCCATTATTGTCTCCTCTATAGCACAGACATATTGAAAGAGCTATTTAGTTATAAAAAATAGCTACACTGCATTTCTCTAGCAACACAACTCCCTAAGGAACACACACAGAATCACAGAACGTATTGGGCTGGAAGGGACCTTTAAAGATCATCTCATCCAACCTCCCTGCAGTGAGCAGGCAACCATATTCCAATAGTGCCAAATTCTATCCAAAACTCAGATTGTGTGTTAGTAGCCACAATTATTATTTTGTTCCTGTTACGATGTTTCTTAAAACAGGTATCACTATCATTCTAAAGTAGCAATTTCTTCTTCACTGATGGCCTCAAATAGAAAAGAATAGACAACACTGAGTAAAAAATACATAGTATTAGGATTTTGCTTTGTGACTAAAGTAGTACAGGCACAGAAAAAAAAGGATTTGTGGTATTTGTTTTTTCTCCAAGTGGAGTGTATACCTATAATTGTAAGAATTAGTGAGGCTATGCAAGCTAGCCTGGCCCAGTATGCTCCCCACCTCATGTGCTTAAAGGCAGCTTGAAGCCAGTTTAGGGAGACACTGCTGCCAAGAAATGCTCCCCGCTAGAGATCTCTGCACAGTGGCCAAGGTGAGCCCCAGTCACAGGCCAGGCTAGGCCCGAGATCCCTGCTTTTACTGAAAGTTCAGCCATTCTTTTTCTTTTCCAAGTTCTTCTAAACACAGATTCTAGATGGTAATTTCTCACGCCTTAGATTTTTCAAAATATTACAGGAAAATGCAGATTCAGTCTACCCTGTCAGAATCCGAAAAAAAATACAACTTTGTAGAAAACTATTACAAAAATAGAGATGGAGCACGTAGCAACTGAGCAACCTTGTTTCATGAGTGGGAAAAACAAGGAAAAATGAAATACAATTTTCTAATCTGCAAATGCGTCCAATCGCATAAAGACTAATTACTAATTTTATATTTTTAACATATTGGGGAATAACTTTTATAAAACTTAACCTGTTTTTTTTGTTTGTTTGCTTTGTTCTGGTTTTTTGTTGTTGGTGGTGGTGTTGTTGAAGTCAAAAACTTTGCACTCCAAAAATCTTAGTTTTGTTCTGTTTACGACTTTAGTGGATTACCTCCAAAACCAAGAGAAAATAGTTTTTGCACTAATTTATTTGTTTGACTTGTTCAGTAGACCGAAAAAAGTGAGAAAACATGCCAAATTATTACATTTCTGATTTGCTTTAGACTTCTGCATACTATTTTATGTACCAAGTCTTCCTAATGACAATAACAATCAGTACTACATTAAGAGCTGTATCCATCAAGCCAGGTCCTACCCATCTAATTTTTGTGTTCAGTTTTTTTTGTAAAATATCACAAACCATATTCACCAAACAGGTCCATATAAAACTACATTAAGAAAATGCTACTGTGCTAATTAAATTTCATAAAAATGTCTTAGCACAGAACCACCAGAAAGAGATGAATCAGAAAATCTTCCAAGTCAACCACAAAATGAGATTTTCTTACATAGAAGATGATCAAAATCTCTCACAACCATGGAGGCAGCTAAGAACAAAACAAGCTAGTTCTTAAAAAAAAAAAAAAAAAGAAAAAAAAAGAAAAAACCAAACCAACAAACAAAAACAAAAAAACACACAAGTTACAAGCAACATAAATGCTTTCTGGCACAGGGTGTTAGCAATGCCTTGGAGATTGAGAAGGTGATAGTACCCTCCAGCCACTACTAATTTTCAGGACGATTACTTTCACTTCTGTTTTAAGGCTCAGACTACAGCATACATTTAATTTATTCTTGGAAATTAACAATAAACACAATATTTCTTACTGCATGTCCTTTCTTTCTTTGATAATTTGAGGAACATTTGCTGATGTGGTTAGATACTTGGGGAAAAATACTAAACCCTATAATCTTGATCTCCCAAGTTCTTCAGCAGCATGTGGATCATTAGAGGTCTTTCTGAACTGGTTAGACAAGTATATGTTCACGTATGCGTGTGCTGTAATGGAAAGGTGTCATCTCGTGAGGAAGGAACATTGTTTCCCATTCACTTGTTTGGGGTCCTTTCGGGGTAGGGGAGGTGTGTCTGTTTTAATGGCTTTAAGATTTTTCAAACATATTCCGATGAATCAACAGTACACAAAATCTACTGACTATGAAAACTACGTAGTCTAAGTAGTCACAAGACAGCTAAAATGTGTCTTAGGATACAAACTTTAATCCACTGAAATACTCAACCAAACATTATAAAATATATTTAAGATACAAAGAAATAAGGTTCTTCTACACATTAACTTCTCTACCCACCACAGTGTGGCCAGAGTATGACTAGCCAGTGTCTGACTTAGATTTAGGTGAATTTATGTTTTGCTGTGTCAACTTTTCACCATCTTTTATGTTTTTTCCCTGTTTTCTGTGTTATTTCACTAGCAACTGCATGAAATAAGAGAAGATCAGACTGCAAAATGGATACCTTTGCTATGAGGATTGTAAATTCTTCTAAAATGAGAAAAACACCATATATTTGAACAAGTTACATTTAATAAACACATTGCTCTGATGGATCATGAATATGACTCAATAAGTATACTGAACCAATTATTTTAAAAACACAATTTGGCCTTAGGTACATACAGTTGATTAACTATCATAAAGGAAACAAAAAGCAAAAACTTCTCTTATTTGATAAAAACGAGTCATGTGTTTTCCTCTCACTTAAATGTGATTTTTTGAGACAGAATATCCTCAGTAAGTATCACAGACTGTGGACTTTAAAAACTGCACTCCCTAGAATGTCAGGAAAAATGTAAAACAGAATTCAAGAGTTGCAAGGATTGCTATTTTCAGAATAAAATTATTTCAAAATTAGTTTGAATAAAACCCTGTTTATATAGCACTGATATTCTTACCTCAGACATAACATTTCAAAAGCTGTTATCTACAATTAAGTGAGAGAACTAGGTGAGGATAGTTGATAATTAACTGTAAAATGCAGTTTAGAAAAAGAATATCAACTGCAAATTAGAATGTATTAGCAAGTGGACACATTACCCCAACTTGTTTTTTCCAAAACTTCTGTTACAGATATGTTCTAGAATAGATTCAACTTTATGGCATTTCTAAAGCATGTACTTAGAGCCATATAACTCAAAGCTCTTTTTATATACATGCAACACCACAATTCTAACTGAAGAAGAATGTAAAGTAAAACTTTATCCAGCCTGTATCCTGTTTTAAGATTCTCATGCAAATCTGCCGTAACTAAAAATGAGTTGAGTGGTCTTATACTAAACTTCATTAAACACATTTATGTATCTCATGTTGCTACAGTTTTGTCAGAATTTTTTCACATTCAAAACTCTTATCAGACTCATTTCAGAATGAAATGAGAACTGAACAGAAAGATGAATAAAGTTAATGATGATTTTGAATGCTCTGCAGTGGCACAATTATCTGAGGGAGGTATTTCTACTTCCTCTATTTTTACCTTTTAATAGGAGTTAATCTATATAGACTAACATCAAGAATAAACATTAAAAATCTTAAATTACCTACATATCAACTCATGAGAGAATTTTTATACAACAGCACCTCTACTTAAAATGCGGTTAAAAAAAATCAGCTAATAACATGTGGTCCACACAGTACGTTTTGCTTATGACACTGGAGCAGCCTGACTTCTCAACAACACTTGCAGGATTTCTTCTGGAACTGAAAGACAGACAAAATTTGCTACAATCTGTGCAAAACAGCTGTTCTTGAATGTAACCTTGGATGCCTAGTACAACCACCAGGGAAAAAAAACAATCAAGGGCTACAAGCCAAGGGCATGCTGTTTCAGTAGGACTTTCCATATTATGACCAGAATTTGAGGAAACACCATCTGTTCCCACAACAATGAACACAATTTTTGTTTGTTTGCTGTTTATTCCCTCCTTAGCTCCCAACTTAATGTTTTCTTGATCTGTGACATTACAATAAGATTCTGTATTTGCAGCATATGCACCACATACATTAAAGAATGATCCTATCTTCTTCTGAGAGTTTTGCATTGTCTAGCTTGTAGTAGGGAGCAATATCACAAATTAAACAGCAAACACACAAAAAATTATTTACAATGTAACATGCAGGGAGTTTTTCAACATACAAATCCCATTAATGAAATCCACACAAATAAGCCACCTAGCTTGTTCTTCAAAAAATAATGCTAAAGCATTTATTTACAATGACATGTCCTTTTCAAAAGACTAACAGCAGACTTTAATGACATGTCTTTGGAGACTGTGGGCATATAAAATGTATAAACCTAAAATAATTGTTTGGCTGGAAGCCTAGTTAAACCACAATTCTGTGAGTGAAAATTAATCTTTCAGATTAAACATACCCTTTTTTTATTTCATAGTATGTCTACATTCATTGTGCAAGTCAAGCTGTACTTTGAAGTCAGCCATTTGGAAAAGCATTTTCCTTCTTCAAAAGTAAAACAACAAGCAATAAAATGATTACCACTCAAACTAGCTGACATCTTTCTCACAGTGTTGCAAGAAAATTACTTTTTTGACAAATGCTTGAAAGAGCCTCCGTGGGAGCAGGAAAAAAAATGGCGTGTTATAGAACCGTTGTTAATTTAAGATTTATGAAAAGAAATTTTCTAAAAGGTTCATATACACAATTAATGAAACTGAAAGAAGTATTCTGTTCTAAGAGTTAAGGTGTCAGGGCCAGGAGGGGAAAAAATAGAAAAAGAAAAAAGAAAATGTATCATTCTAGAAATAAGTGAACGTCCACCATTTCTAAAGAAAATAAAAAGTGACTAAGGCATCAATCAACTGGACAGATTATTAGTAGCACATTAAAAAAATACAAATGGCTGCATATTTGGTTACTAACACTCAGCAAAACATGTACTGAAAACAATGTTAAGTTTTCTGCTTTTTCTAGGAAAAGTATTCATTTTATTTTCCCATATCCAGTAGTTTCTGACACTCCAAGTTAATTATTTCACAACATTAAGAAACAGATCTATGAGTCAAAATCAAACTCACACTCAGGAAACAACAACAACAAAAAAAAGAAACTACGGAAAACTTATTTATTTTTCTTCAAATTTAAATAACTCAGGAACAAGCACTTTAAGGCTGCTGTTCTTAAGTGGAAACTCTGTAATTTTTATTTTTTGGGGGAGGCTTTCATGGCAACCCAACTACCCCATCAATATATACTTCTTTACAAGTAGTCTCTTAGGTTTTTTTTCTCTCTAATAAAACTGCAGTTTTGATAATATGGGTAAGTTTTGCAAATTGCACTGAATTTTATGAATTACATATTTTCTAATAAAGCACTGTATTTTAAAGTATGCAAGCTATACTATAGCCACAGAAAAATAAAGATACTTGCATAGCAATATAGTATAAGGCAAATAGAAGCAAAAGAAGGATTAGAATCTCCAGTCCACAGGTGAGAAAGTAGGCCACAAAGAGAGTGTGATATGCTAACGTTTGCTTCCATGCAGTCTAAGAGTCTATTTGTAACCAAACAGATTTTTATATTGAAAATACATTGTTCAGGAATAATTATGTCATTTTTCAAATATAACATTATAAGGTGTGTGTATGAACTCATTAAACACAAGTTGATATTGGACTAGGTTTACCTCACTCTAACCTCTAGGGCATTTTAGTAGCAATCTATATTGGCATTTCACTTACATAAAATGAACACATTTTCCTGTCAAACAAATGCTGCTCATTTTCTGAGTGTTCTGTAAGGAACACCTCGGAACACAACTGCAACCTTAAACTCAGTGCATTCATTTCAAACAGTGTAAAGGCTTCATGGAAGGTCTGTATCAGCTGAAAGCTTTCAGTTATGAAGAAGTTTTTTCAAATCAGTCAAGTCTCCAATTCAATAATGTTTCAACCTATATAACATTTTCATAAACTCCAAGAAGCTTATTTTCAGAAAACCTGATTATTTTAACAAGGTTGAAAAAGCTAAATGCTAACAATAAAAGCTATCTTTGCTATGGTATAGTCACTATACAAAACTTACTATGCTTTTTGCAAGTTGAGTTCATATGGGCAGATTCAAACAACATACTCAATCCTACTGCTAAACTGAAGAGAAGACTATTCAAACTATTGTATGTATTTCTAGAAAATCTGACTCAAGTAAGACAAGATAGAAAATACTGAGAAACACACCAGCTACATATTTTTTAGCTATTCTAATTTCCATTAAAGCCTCAAGTTAAAATCTTATGTTGGATTGTTATCACTGGTAGATCAATTGACTTCAGCTAGTCAGTCAATGCCCAAAGACACAGTAGATTACTTGATCATGTGAGTAAATTACACCAACTTGATGTACTTTCTTCCATGAAGAGAACAAAATAATTTAATTTTCTATCAAATCTTACATGAACAGAAAATTCTGGGTGGGGCTCAGAATTAAGGCAGACTTTTTTCCTGTTCCTGACATAATCATATGAAAGGAGCTGAATGGGTTACAACAGCAGCTGCCTCATCCAAATTGAGAATATTAGTAAATAAAACACACAGAGAACAATTTAAAAAGGGGTCTCTGATGATTTTGTAATTAAAATAACATTGTAAAATCAACAAAATCATTCATCATATTAGTGGGAAAAATATCAGTGACTTCACCTGTATACTCACCATAACACTGGAGGAAGATTACACACATACATTAGAAGGCCATAGAGAGAGAGAGACAGAGAGACTTCCATGGGTGAAGTAAAAATGCTAACAGAAAATTAACCCAAAAAATATCAAAATGTTTGTTAGTGAGTAAAAGAATAGTTTAAGATATATTTAAACATCCACCGATTTTGGGTAGGGATATATGTTGACAACTGGTAAATCATGTTTTGTCTAAAATCACAGTTACCCAGTATTTCAGAACATGTGGGGAAACAAAAGCCTGTAAATTGTATGGGAACCTCTTCACACATTGTTTAAAATTTAATGTACCGTGCTTTCCATAAACAGCATCTAGATCTATACATCTATACATCTAGATCTATACATCTAGTACGTCTAGATCTATAACCAGAGTATTTTCACAGCTATTCTATGGGCTAAAAGGTCATGTACATAGAGTAAGGATGGGCTAGAGTACAACAATTAACATAAAAATTTTACTCCATTGAAAAATAAGTGGTCAAATTCTAGGCTCCAGGTTTTTACTTAACCATCCAGCTGTTATTTATGAGATTGCTGCGGTGAACAAAGAATTCCTTTCACAGGTCATTCATTGGGCAATGACCAGGTAATGGCCAAGATAAATAACAGTAATATTTCTATTGTCATTCCTAATACTAACCCCAGTCAGGCAAATTGCTCTACCAGGTTTTCACTAAAAGTCTGATACAATAAATCCTTTTTAATAGCAGGTTTTTCAGTTGAAGCTGCTGTGAGATAAAATGCGGATGGGAGTGTAGATGAGAGATTATTAAAAAAGCAAAAAGATTAAAACATACAAAATAATACATTTAATAGCATTTCCAATAACAGATCATGAGTATTCAAAGTAAGCAAACAGCTTGCAATACTGAGGAAGATCCTGTTTTTATAAAGGGCCTCAAACAAGTATACACGAAAATTGTAGTCGTAGTTTTAAGTTTGAATCTGTCGTTCAACTGTAAAAATGTATTCCTGGATGGCTAGCCCACCTGGAGCCATAGCTCATAGCTGTAATTTATCTTGAATTGATATCTATTAAGGTTAGCCAGGTTGGCCATATCTTATAACTCTGTAGTTAATCAAAAGGTATTATAAACAATAGACAATATATGTGAATCAGGTGCAAAAATAGGTGCTGATCATAAGAGGATCTCAGGCATTGCATTTTATATGAGAAAAAGGGAAAATATTAACTTCAAGCCAGGAACTAGGCTATTTGAAACAGGATCTTGGTTGGAAACCTACCAGTTTCAGGTGTAACATGAGAGGAGCAAGGGGAGGAGATGACCAAGACATCACAGCCAGCTTTGGGGGTAACAGCCACTTACAACCACCAGAGACAACCAGAGACCCCTTGAATGCAAGTGCAGTTCGATCCAAAAAATGAATCAAATACTATAATAATTATAATCATTAAATTACTAGTCAATCATTTTAACTGGGAGTGTTTAATCTTGTAACTTTTGTTTATATATATTGCAAGAAAACCAGCATTACTTATGCACATTTTGCAGGGACAATTCCCCCATGCATCCAGCACTGAATAAAGAGAAGGCTGAGAATTTAAAAAGAAAGAATTTGATACTACATTGGCGTTAAGAGGTTTTATTCCTGATTCTGGTGACACTTTCTCAATCTGTTTAAAGTGCTGTATAAAAATTCTATGAAACAAGAAATCTTAGAGACGATAATGGCACTATCTACTTTCATCCTCTTTCTACCAAAACTCTTTCTTCTTTTCCTATTTCAAGTGATGGAAACAAGTTCACAAGATAATTTTCGTATTTCTTTTATCCATAAAAAAATGACACAGAAATTATATCTCAATATCACTTCAAACACCAGGTGAATCCCAATCTACTTGTTTTAATAAGTTGTTAGAACTTCTACTAGCCCTAAGCAACAATGGAAAGAGCAAGAAATAAACAGAGTGAGAAAAATACAAATAAATTTCAGTTAACTAAGTGTAGTTTGTTTTAAGGCCATATTTTGTGCAGAAGTATTGAAAAATTACTAAAACATGTAAAAGATTTTTTGTTTCTTTCCTATATTATTATGATGAGATGGTGCAGACTCTTAAAATATTTCAAATGGGTAGTTCCTAGAAGATAATATTGAAAATATAAACAGGGAAGATACAGCAATAGGAGTACTAGAGCCACCATAAAGATTCAAGGTTTACTTTGTTAATATATTCTCCATTCATAACAGCAACTATATGTAATGACTCTTGCACTTCTGTTCCTGCAATTCCTTTCCACAGGACTTTGACTTTTGTCAAAGGCATTCAATGTTGAAATATATGTAGCTGAGTTTGGAATAAAAATGAGGCCTCCATATGTGAATATATAAAAGCACATAAATAAGTTTCCTTTTACATAATGACTATCATAGTTCAGTTACATCTGCAAATGAGATTATTAAGGAGATTAAGCAGAAATTAAAAAAAAAACAAAACAGAACAAACATTTTTCAGGTGGAAGAGAAGAGAGAGACTCCATATGTTCTGAAAGTATCTCATATAAGAATTTTGTATCTCTCTAGATTCTATAGATTTGTTTCTTTCTAGATTTTCTTAATAAAAATAAAATAAAAATATTTGTTTAAGTTTTCATATTCTAGACTTTTTTTTAATGAATGTATAACAAACTACATAAGTCAGTAACTTCTGTTTTTAAAAATAACCTCTACACAAACATATTCTGCTTTTGCTTCCATCTGGTGACCTCTGCCTTTCCCTGCTTACCCTTTCCTTCCTCCCTGCTGCCTCCTCTAATTGAATTAGGACCTCCAGATATTTGCTCCGCAAACAGAGAGGGAACAAATAGAATAACTTACTTTTAAGCAATGTCACAATACTATACTATTAAAGGCCTCTTAGCCTTTATAATATGTATAATATGTATTTGTACTCATAACGCTGAACCATATAGCTTCAGCTTTCTATGATTAAAAATGGACTTTTCCCATCTGCAACGCAATATCATCTAATTTACAATACTCTAGAAAAATATTAACTTATATAACAGATTCCACAGGGTACAAGATTTTTTTTTCACCTATTTCTTTCTCTAAATTGGAAAAAGTCCAGTCCTGGTTAGGTACCAATAAAGTTGTTTGGTTTTTTTTTTTCCTTGATTACCGAGGCATAGTCACTGGAATTTAGATTGTATCTCACGTGTCTCATATTTCATTTCAAGTGTTTCCACGTTTATAGTAAATTTGCAGCCCAACTATTTATAATTGAAGTTAAATGTCAAGTTTAGTTGTTCTGTTGATTTCAACTCCTTATAAGAAATATAAAGTGGATTAACTAACCTGGCTAAGGAAATAACTACTGATAACCATCTGCCAGCCTGGCCAACAACTCACTGCTTTTTGCTCTTGACTTCAAACTAGCATTCTCCAAGCCAACTCTCTAGAACTTAAATCAGAAAAGCATTCCTCAGAGGGACTTATTAGTTTGATCTCCATTTCTTTAAGACATTATTATACTATGCTGAACTGCAGTCGGTATCTCTGTAAGGCACCATACTGAACCCTGTAGATGTGCCAGCACCCTGGAGCTAGCTCAAGAATTGCCAATACATCAGTACATTGCATCATGTAGACAAGTCCAAAAACATAATAAGTATAATCAGCACGTAACCTACTTAAGGATTTCTATACTCAGAAGAGAAAACCGCATGCATGTATCAGTGAAAGCATGCCCAAAAAGCTTGCAGTGCTTAAGTGGATATGAAATAATTAAATTGTCACTGGTTGGAGTAATTATGTCATTGGTTAACCCATAAAAGCACAAACAAAAAACTAAAACTGCAGGATGCATTTATGAAAATGTTTGCTTTTGACAAACAGTTGCTTTAAAAAAAAAATCAACACAAAAGAACTATAGTTAAATAAAGAAGCTAGTGCATGGTGTCAGTTACTATAACTGATTATATGCAAGCACAGCAACAATTTAATCTCTATCCATTATCATCCCTTCAATACTTTATAATTATAGTATATTAAGACAAGGTGTACTGTTTCACTGGAAAAGCAATGTGTACTAAAATCATGCAGGGTGGTCCTCACCTCTTTAAATAACACAGGTTCATGGATTCATGCTATAGTGAATTGTCTGTAATGTAGGTACTTTGATTACCTATTGTTGCAGACATAAGAATTAATTCCACTAAACTTGTCCTTGTAACTATTCTTTTTTCCTTTATCCTAGTGGTACATAATAAACGCAAGAAATGCTTCTCCAATTTATTGCTGAAAAAGTAGCAAGAAAATTCTTTATGGACAGAAAAAGACACCACTAGAAAACACTAACCAACATTGCATAGGGATCACCTGAATGTATTGAAATATTGGCAGATTGTAAAAGGAAGCAAGTATTGAAAAGAAGGATATTATCGTAGCTCTGTAAATTTTATAAGTATTTTTATTAATACAAAGTAACAGCTTTGGAAGATGCATGAAAATCTGAGTGAAAAATGGATGAAAAATATAATCTTATACTTAGAAAAACAAGGTTGGGGAAGAATTCGAAGAGATACAGTCCAAGAGAAAAGAGTGGTTCAAGAGATTCCTCAGATGACCTGGGAGAAAAACAGAGACACTATCTGTGTGTGTAGGGATGGAGTTAGAAAAGCCAAAGTCCACCTGAAGTTAAGTCCGGCAAGGGACATGAAGAGCAATAAAAGGAGCTTTCACAGGTTCACGAGTTATTCATAGAAAAATAAAGACCATGGAAAATGTAAGCCTGACATGGGAATTAAGTTGTTGTCTCAACAACTGAATGGGACAGGGAACCTGGCGTTGAAGGATATGGAAAGGTTCGAGGTAATTAGTGACTTCTTCACCTCAGTCTTTACAGAGAAAATTCACCCACGGTACCATTTAAGGAAGACCTACCCTTGGTGGGTGAGGATCAGATAAGGGAACATTTAAACAGACCGGGCACAAGTCCACGGGTCCTCCCCCATGAGTGCCAAGGCAGCTGGCCAGTGTAACTGAGAGGTCACCCTTGATCATCTTGGAAAGACTGAGATTAAATAAACATTTAAACATTCAGAATGCTCTGAACATCCTCATAGACAATCTGATGAAGCATGGAATAGATAAGTGGATGGTGAAGTCAGCTCAAAACTGGCTGAGCTGCTGGGCTCAAGGTGTGATCAGTGGCACAGTCTACCACTAGAAAAGTACCCACAGGATCAAACAACAGGGAAGAAACTAGTCTTAAGCGGACACCTGCATGCATCTCACTACTGCATGTAGAACTTTTATAAATAAAAACATATTTGTAATTCTTAAAGCTTATTTCCAAAACTGTTAAAAGAATTTCAACAATGAATCAGTAAATTAGAAACCACAGGGGAAAAGAAAAAACAAAATGCTTCCTTGTCAATTCCCATAATTAAACTGTATCCCTCACAAAAACTGTCATGACATTACTTCCATTCACCCATATATCCAGACTTATTTTGTGTTTTTCAGAGAACAAGTTATGTTGTTAAAAACAGTCAGTCATGTATCAAGCTTTGATGAACTAAAGATTGTTTTCCCTAAGAGCTTGACAAGCAAAGATGTGCAACTTCCTACAAGATCTACAATGACAAAGACATCAGTAATTATTTAAATGCCTTTTATCTGCTCAAAAAGTGAATCTATGATACCTAAAATATCTAGACACTTTGTCCGATATGACTTATGATTTTTTTTCTAAAGCTTTTTCTCTAGACCTGAAATGGTTAAGCAATGACATACATAACCAATATCTGCAGATAACTGCATGTCTGATCAGTCATTTCGTTTTTGCTTTCCTCTCTTCTAAAGATGAAGCAAAGCAACTTATATCAGATATTTTATAAATATATTCACTTTATTGCTGGCAAACAAATGTACTTACTTTATAATTGATTTGACAACAAAGTCAGATGTCCTTCAAACACTCCTTAAACATATTTTATATGTACCTTAGTGGGCTTAAACATGCTTAAATTTTTAAATTTATTTACATATATAGGAAGTATATAATCACTTGCTATATATTACACATATATAATTGTTATAATTATATCTAATATACATTATATAATTACTTTATTATATATACTATACATATAGTAATCACATGCAGTACATAGTTTGAGAAAACATGTCTCAAAGGTGCAAATATGGGGCAAAGGAAGGGCAGGAAATGCAGCCTGCTGGGCAGTAAGAATTTCTCTGATCCTAAAGGCCTAACCATTTACTTATTCAACTTTAATTTAATAGGTATGCCATTCCTGCCAGAGTAAATGGCTTCTCTGAAGACCTGGACAGAAACAAATGTACAGGGGGATGGTACAAAACTATTTGGAAAAAGCAAATTAAAAGTGGAGAATGCTAGAAGCATATTTGTTCTAGATCACAAAAAAAAATCAGATTCTGAACAATGAATGTATGTTCTATACATGTATTATGTCAACATCCTTGTGATAAAGGCAAATGAAAATAATCTGCATGCAGACTACAACATCATTTTTTTCATTCTCAAATGGCAAAAATCCATCTTCCATGTGTAACTTAATGAACTTAGTTTCAACAAGGACTATGACAATTGACAAGAAAAGTATGTGGATTTCTGTTTCAAATACACCTAAAACCTGATTAATATCCTGCAATATCAATTGTTAAAGGCTAATTTGTTTTACTGCAGATGGTTTTTCTGGTACACTAAGTGGGGTTTATTAGCAGTGTTCCTACAGTCAAAAACTACTAAAATTTGATGCATACATTCTATCCTTACAGAGAATGGGATTAGTGATTTCTGGACAGAATTTTACCTCTAAATTTTAGCTCTACTATCCAGCCAATCTGATGCAATAAGCGATGAGTAAGTCCTTATTTCTTATGTTTAATTTTACTTTTTTATCACTCTTGCTTATTATACATGTTCGTCTATTATCTCTGATTTTGATACAGCAGAAAAAGGAACATATTTACATAACTGCATTGTGCATGAATCTCATCCTCCTATTAAATAAATATAAGTAACTATACTAAGAAAACAAAGTAGGAAAACAAGAAGGAAATGTAAAACACCTTTTATTTAATAGTATAATAAAATCACAATGCAATAATATAATAGGATGTGACCAGTAGTAACATATGGAAAATATTTAACCATAAGTATGTTTTCCTCATTTAACTGGCTACTTACACACCCTCTTAACCCTTAGTAACATTGAGCTTAAACTACATAGAAAACCAAGTGTGAATGATTTTGAAAATGGGGCCTCACCTTATCATGTATTTAGGAAAGAAAGAACTTCAAAATAAACTTATCAAGTACATTAGAACAGTAAAGCTGTAATACTATAACTTCTCATCAAAATTTACCAGATTATTAGATCTAAAAGAGAGCATTCTGCAACTGTGCAAGTGCTAAATATAAAACCATAATTATTTTAGTAAGCATTGTAAAATCAAAATACGGGATGTATTTCAAACATTTTTCTTCAGGACGACCATTTTTTCAGTATCTTGTGTAGCTGAGACCCCTCCTTTCTAAGCACAAACTGATTAGTGAAATCTTCCCAAAGATTTTCACAATAACCTTTCTAATGGATTTCTTTTTCTTGCCATTATAAAGGAGAGGAAATTTAAATTGTTTTCAGCTCAGACAATGGCTTATAATTAAACATTTTAAGTGGCCAGAATTTGGCCTGTCTTGGTCTTTCAGCAATTAACATACGAATGACAGGTGAAAACAAAAACTATCAGTAATTTTAAAACCAGGCAATCTGATTTCCTAGGCACTAATCATATTTTTTTTAATTTATCACACAGAAGTTGTATATGAATGCTCAACACAAATTTTCGTAATGTTTGAAATTTTACTTCCTGCTTTTTGTAATATAACTATCTAATATTTTGATTCTTTCATTACTGTACCAAACTACAACCTTAGTTTTTAAAGGCTGCATTTTATGTCACAGAGATCATAACAGAATTACTGTATGTGCTTTAGCATTCCTTACAGAAAGGAAATACACAAAAGTCCTAGTGCAGAGATTACGGTTCATAACAGCAGAGCAATAACTAAGTTCCAAGTTGACAAATATGATATACAGAGGCTAAGGGCTCAGATGTGAGAGAGTTTCAGGAACTGGTCATGGGACCTTTAATCCATGAAATAGATTGGTGACTTCTGACAGGTCAGTACTGTTTGGCCACTTAAAAATATGAGACTGCAGTTAAAGGAGTCATCTCGTCACTCTCAGATAAATGGCAGTACTGCAGGCACTTTTGCATCAGGTTTATCAAAATTTTTGAAGAAAGTTTTGTGCATATTAAGACACAATGTTCAAAGGCTAATTATAGAGCCTGCCATCCTAATCTACAGTATATGCAAACTCTCCTTTCATCTTAAACCTCACAATAAAGCTACTGCAAATTCTTAGAGGTCCTGAATATAACCTAGCAAAGGCAGGCTTCTGCCCTACCTGGAGGCTGCTGGTTAACATAGTTAAGGGACATCACATGAAACACTAAGGGGAGTTTAACAGACTAGCAGACACACAGCACATGACACTGGCTGTTAATAAAGTCAAATGCTTTGAACTAAGAGCAATTAAATCCTGAGAAGACTTGAAAAATACAATTTTTTTGTTAGTAGCCATTACAAACATTAAATCTTCAATGTTGCAACTACTGACACAGTATTTATGCATAGCTTGGGTACACTGACAGTTTTCACCACTTCATAATTGAGGTGCCAAACTAGATAAGCAACAACAGGGTTATGGTTGAGAATCGACATAGAAAAATGAAATAACAGCATGGAAAGGGTGAAAATTTGCAGTGTTACTGAGACTGACTACGGATACTAGAAAACTACCATCAAGGTGAAGGGTAAGTATAAATGTACTGTTGCAGAAATTGGCCAGCTGACTTTGATTATTTATGCTAATGGTGATCACATTAGAAATTTTTCTTTGTAATACCGATTGTAGTTGTGTTGGTCACCATTCAATTAATGACTATTATCATGGCAAAAATAAACAAGATGAACAGAAATTAATTCTTGAGCACTCTGCTTATAGCAGGACTGAAGGAGGAATGGATGGAATTTTAGAATAACTGACTACATTTAACTCAACTGCCTCATCTTTGCAGCATATTTTCCCTGCACTTTTCCCAGTGTCCAACAGAGAAATTAGTCTCAAGTTAATGTTCCAGGGGGAGAACCCATCAAAAACCACCAACCAAGAAACTGAACATGGTTACTGATCTCCCATTTCCTGAGTCTGAAGGTGGTATACAGACTTTTGGTCATGTGTAAACCTTTTTATCAAGATATTGGCACTCTGAAATTGATGGTGCCATCCTCAGAACACAGACGTTTTGTTCATAAACTCTTCATCCCATAGCATAATGCTTCTTATTCACAATAGGCTTAAAGATATAAAAAGAATTTTGGATTAGTCCCAAATAACAGAACTTCAGTGAATCAATTTCCTTTCACTGCAGAGTGATTGCAGAATATCTGGAGAAATATTAACATGAATGTCTACTCCAGTACTTGAAAAGCTTGCCAGAACTCTGATGTGTATTAGAACTGGACTTTTTCAGAAATTTCTGTCAGTTAATGATCTTGAAAAAAACAGTGCTGTAGTAAAATGAGAAAAATCACAGAATCACAGAATGTCCTGGGTTAGAAGGACCCTTTAAAGGCCATCTAGTCCACTTCTCCTGCAGTAAGCAGGGATATCCTTAACTAGATCAGCTTGCTCAGAGCTCCATCAAGCCTGACCTTGAACATCTCCAGGGATGAGGCCTCCACCACCTCACTGGGCAACCTGTTTCAGTACTTTACCACCCTCATAGTGAGGAATGTCTTCCTAATGTCTAATCTAAATCTATCCTGCTCTAGTTTAAAACCATTCCCCCTCGTCCTATCGCTACACGCCCTTGTAAACAGTCCCTCCACAGCTTTCTTGTAAGTCCCCTTACGTGTTGATTTTTATATCAAGAATACCAGATGCTTTCCTAGCATCCATTGTCACCTGCTGCAGAGAGATCTTACCTCAGGAATACAACTGAGGAATAGTGTAAGTCACCTCTCATATTACATATACACTTACTTTACTAGTATCTCCAAAAGAAACTGCTGATGTTAGTCAAGTATCACAGGTGAGTATTTGTTTGTAAGGCAAAACTATGTCAAACTGATT
>NW_010195783.1:31361-54763 GCF_000695765.1 Mesitornis unicolor
TGCTGTTCTAAAAAGTATGTTTTCAAGGCATTTAAGAGTTTTGGATCTCTAGAGATGAAAAGTCCATACTGTACTAGGATTAAAATAATATTTTCTATTATGACAATGAACTGAAGACAAAATTGGAGATATTAAAAAGTCAACTGCAGTGAATACTTGGAAAAATGTACTCTTTCCACCAGCCCAGTATTACTATTATTTGGTTTTGAGAAATCAATAGTACACACAAGGACATAGAGAAGTAGTTCTGTTTCTCAAACAAAGAACATTGAAAGTTAATACAACTGCCAAGTTTTTTACTGTGGTATTCTCAGAGGAACTTCTGTTTGGTTTCTGAGTGGAAATAAATAAGTCAACTATGGTCATGAAGTGTGATTGCAGAATCATAGGCTTGATGAATTGGCATGGTTTCATCATTTTATTGTTAACCGCTACACGAATCTTGGTATTGAATTTGTCAGCCTTAAAAGGTATTGCAAGTTCAAAAGCATCGATCTACGACAGAATAAAATTTATGGAGTTGATTTTGCAGATGCTCAGATCATTGACAACTGAAGAGAGCAAGATACTCACTACAGCCAGAGGTAAACACTGTGATATGGCTATCTCTGAACAACAACATGGGATATTCAGAATAGGTGGAAATGGGAATAGCAGGTTAAACCTAGATTGAATCAAGAGAATGGCAGAATTCATGGATGGCTGTATCAAAGGCAGAATGTGCCCGTGAACTATTCAATTGATTGGGACACATTTAATCTAAAATCACCATCAGAGAATTTTTAAGGAAAAAATACCAGATGTTCCTGAATTAACTAATACACATGTAAATTTAAATCAATTCAGGTTAAGAAAGTAGAACACTGTATGAAACATGAGAAATGCACATAACAGAAGTAGTGGTATTTACTGACTGTAAATATTAATTGATACATTAGATTTGTCTTTGAACAATATCATTGTCAGAAAATTTAATGGGAATTACAGCAGGTTCAGTGGATTTCACAAGTAATGAATTTATTCCATTTTGACCTCCACTTTTTCCAATAGCCTGAGTTTATCCATCAATCAGACTTCAAGGTGAAGAAGATAGGCTTCAAGGTGAACAAGATGGGCTTGGAAAGTTTAAAGTATGTTCAAGTTCATCTCTGAGGGAAATAGTTAGCAACTTTTCCCAGCAACAACACAAAGGCTTTGGTGTGCTATTCAAACTGAAAGACTACAAGGACATATCTATTTAAACCTCAGAAAACAAGACAGTACTGAAGTATAGAACATGTGTATAAGAAGGATTAGAAATGCCTTCAGTCAAAGTAAACAAGAACCATCAGATGATCATCATTAGTCCTTTTATACCCATAAGCTTTCAAGTTTTGGCACTGCATGGATCAATAGTACACACTTCTCTATTAAAAATCAGTCAACAACTAAAGTTAGCCAGGATATCGGGTAAGCATTAAAGCATCGCTGATTGCTTACTGCTTGCCACAGTCACTTTATCTCATTATTGCAAAATTCTGTCATCATTTTATGTCAGATATTTCTTACACGAGCTTTAGTACCAGCACATTTCTCAAAGTTGAAATAAAAATCTTTTGTGACAAAGGTATCCAAAGGGCAAAATTATGAATTGATTCCTAAAAAACTGAAAGTAGCTTTTTACTATGGAAGTGTAATGGTGATGGGGAACTTTTCTTCTTATTTAGAACTAGATACGAAAAAAAATTCCACTAAACCACATTTTTTTTTAAATCTGTTAACACAGAGGAACTCACAAATTTAACTTATCTGTTAGCTGCTAAGGTCAGAAATACAAAGTCCTGTTGTAGAAAGAGATGATCAGAAATCTACAGAGACATGGCTTCCACATCAGGTTCCACACACCTAAATGCCCTTCCCCAAGCCACAGATTTTACAGGCCAGAAAGAAACCTTTTGTCAGAAGACTACCTACTTTTCAACCTAGTCTAATTTGTTTAAGTTTTTAATTGAAAGACATTTAAACACTTATTTATAAGAAAGCTGTTGAGAACAGAGCAATTACCACTTGGAAAACTTGCTAGGAAAGAACAGAACTTTTGAAGAAAAGAACAAAACTCTTCATCATAAGTAACAGTGAGGGGAGAAAGAAAAAGAAACTTTATTTTGGAAAATGACCATGCTGGCATAAGAGAAATAAAGTAACAGCTCAGAAACTGAAAGCGTTTGAAAGCAAATTAAAATCACAAGGGGAACTTGGAAAACTTTTCTTCTAGAGGAATTCTAACAACTCTGTCAACTAATAAAGAAAGGGTGCAGTTTTTCAAAATGCATACATATACACACACAAAATTCCATCAATATATTACATAAAAACAGAAATAATCATTAAAATCTAGAAAAAATAATCCTGTTCATGTTATTTTAAAAATAATCCTGAAAAAGAGGCCTACAAACCATTTAAACCAGAAAAGAGATTTAAAGAGATTTAAAGGTTGCTTATACAAGTGAAAGTACTTGCTGAAAATACAGAACTTATGCCTAACAACGTCTCTCTCATTCAGTGGAAGACTCTATTTAGAAATGGATTTTCTGTTTTAATTCCTCCCTGCAATGCTTCCTTTTCTTAAAAAAAACCCACACACTACAAAAACTTCTGAGGATTTACCTTTTTTGAAGCTATTCAACTAATATTTACTTTTCTTCTCTTACGTGCCCCATTCTGAATTTTTCTGAATTTACATTAATAGCTTTAGCAGCACCAGCTATTTTACCAAAACACACACAGATGGCTTAGAATATTTTTTTTTATTATTATCTAATAGTTTCTTTTTCAGTTCTTCGGGAAGAATTTAGAAAGAATACCTGCCAGTGCAAAAGCCATACTATTTTACAGGAAAAACACACTTTCCTCAATGTACAGGACAACTGCTTCTTAATAATTGCTATGCCACGGTTCAGTGATCTTAGAACACTTACCACTAATCCCTGGACACTCAGGATGAGTCTGGAAGCATGTAGGAAAACCAGCTTCCAACACTTCTCAGGTTCTTACTTACAGGTTCTTTTTCAAAGGAATATGTAGGCAGTAATAGCTGCTTCCAAAAAAAACACAAACCCTGTGTCATGGTAAATTGGCAGGAAGATAAAGCCAGTCTGGTAACAGAATTTCTGTCTAGGCGAGTTCTAAAATGCATATAACCTTGAGAAGTAAGCAAGTGGGGGTTTTATCTTCTCTTTTCTTGTTCAAAAGTTGAGGAGGTTAAGAAAGACGGCACAGAGCTTTGAAATCTCTTTTCATTTTCGTGTTCTGTGTTCTCCCACAATTTACTTGCTTCTCATGTCAATTTAAGTCAAGGACAAGTTCTCAAAGAAGGAAAGAAAGTGCTACGTATCTCTCCCTTCCCCTCAGTAAACAAACCTAAACCACTCTTCTCTACTACACACGCACTTTACCATGCTTATATGGTTACAAAGGCTGTGATTGGGAATTGGCTGTGAATATAGAAGGACTTAGAAAGTTACATTATATTGTTTACCTCCTGCCAAAATAAATGCAAACATATACTTGTACATGATGTTATTTGCTGCTTATTCTTTTTACAACTAAGATTACAAACGTAAAAATAGGTTATTATCACATTTCATTCACTCAGTATATTCCCAAATAACATAATTTGACATGTAACCACTAAGCACATATCAGAAAATAAGATTAAAAGAGAAATATTTGATATTTAAGAGTAGAGAGCTTTCTAACCTATTATAAAGCAATTTCCCAACTCCATATACTGTATAAGAGCAGTACTGCACACTAGCTACTCTACCAGATACTACAAAGAGCTAGTAACAGTAAGTAAAAAAATGTCAAGATGGAATTAAGAGACTACAAACCAGTAATTTTGAAGGTAAATAAAATAGTGGCAAGTACACAATATAAATGACAACTTTGCAAAATAGACACTCTACCTTATACTTAATGCCAACCATGCTACGCTAAAAATGCACATTGAACTAGTCTAAATACCTGCAGTTCTTTTCAGTAATCATACCATTTAATGCCTTTATGATGAAGATATTTCAATAACTGACATCTAGGGTCTCAAGAGATACTTAAATCAGGTTTTAAAACTTATCTTTAAAGAAAGCTTAGTTTTTGGATTCTCCTTTCTCTCTTCCTCTGCTTTCTTTCCTGACAAGAAAGCATAATAAAAATTGCTTAGCAAAGACAGTAAAAAGGGAAGAAAACCAGAAGGCAGGCAGAAAGAGAATTAAAAACTGAACGTTATTCTTTGTCTCAGTAACATTTATGGAGATGGTCCTCATTTTAACTCTTTCAATCATTCTTGGAGACCTCAAATCAATACTACATCAATAATACCATCACACTCAGTAATATTATTCTGACTTAACTTCATTAAATTTTGATCTATTTTTGTTTACAGATAACCAATATTCTTTCCAGAATTAACAAAGGTTTTAAATAAAAGCTAATAATACAAATGTTTAAAATAAATTTGTTTTCAATAAAACCCTAGTATGCATTGTTGTGATCCTAACTAAAATGTAATTTAAAAACTGTACATTTCCTTATGTTTTGACATTGACTCTTTTGTTCAATATGTCCTTTACTGCAGCTTTTAAAAATTCTATAACATAAACAAACATGTAACTTGTCTCAAGTATATTCATCAATGTACTTCTTACAATCATATACCTATAATAAAAACTGCAGCTTATTCTTCAATCTTACTTTATTGTATTCCCACTATCCTACGGGTAAATATATTTAATCAGGTTTTAATTGAAGTTACAATGATTCAAGTTTGCAATACTATACATAAATGCAATGAAGTACATAATTTGAAATGAGTGCAAGTCTTTCTACAAATAACTGCCATACTGTATTTTCATTCAGACAGATGTTATTATGAGAAGACCTACATAGAAGCTTTAGAAATGAAAATATTATTTTGATTTCTTTTCAGAGTAATCAGTTGTAACTCGAAATCCTACAGTGACTTTATAAAGAATTTTTGTAATGTTTTTGGAATTTGTTTTCCATTTTTTTTAGTTAAATTTCATCACCATTGCTGTTGTCTTCGCCCCCATTAAAAATATTGGACAATTTTGGCATTTAGTTCTTAATACTTCAAAAATATAAACCAAACATACCAACATCCTTTCAAGATAAGACCATGGTGATGTGCCAAGCTTACAGAACAAAACTTTTCTGTGTATAAATTGCTATTCTCCATTCAAAGAGCATTTACAAAGACAACAATAAAATTGTAAATGAAATGAAACAAGAAAGCAGTATCCAGGTAAAAAGATATCAAACACATTGAAAATATATTTTAATTTAAAAAACATCTACCTTCTTATAGAGAGTGCTTACAGAAAAGACTGACGGGATAAAATGTGCTTTGTGACAAGATACTGTAGCAATGGCAGATTTTACTGCAGAGACTCAGATTAAACTGATGTGAAAAAGAAGTATTTTGGATTTTGAGCAATGTCTTCTATTATCTGGATGCTCAATACTTAAAAAAATTCCTTATATTTCTCTTGGACTTTTTAAACACGTTAAATTATTTTTCATAATGTCAACTAAATATGTTATTTCATTTTCATTTTGGACAAGTTGTGAAAGACTTCCATTTTTAGACTTTTTATTTAATGAATTCAATTTTATATAAAAATCAAATGCAATTGATTTAATTTGCCTTACACTTCAAAGTATATTTTTTTTCTGTCAAGAGTGATTTTGTTTTGGTTGTTTTGTTTAATGTAAAGACTACATGTCTATTTCCAGCCTCTTTTGCCATCATAATAAAAATTATCACTTAGTTCAATGTTTGACATTGGGAATACTCAGGCAAGCACCACATATAAGTAAATTAACATTGTACTGAAATACACAAGAGTTACTTCTTAATAATAACACCTTTAGGTATTCACAGGTGTTAATAAGGGCTTTTAAAGGTCACTCAGCTTAAAATTATTCCTGTCTGACTTTCTAGAAGGCCTGTAAAAGGTATAGCAAACTGTCCAACTGTCGATATCTGTCATATTAAGCTGAGACCAGGCACCACCAGTAGGGAACACCACTCAGTAGTAGTAATACTTAAAACCAATCGTTATCACGTTAAAATACTTTCAGGCTTCTTACTGCATACACACAATAAAAGATACATACCCGCACCCAAGCTTCTGCAAGCAGAAATCAAATCAGAAATTTAGTGTGCAATTCAATACTTATTGAGTGCTGTGTTCCACATACGCCTTAGAATGAGATGCAACCCCAAATCATTTACATTCAACATTGAAGCAGCAACGTAAGTAATGACATATTTAGTGAAGTTACCTGTCCGGTACTGTTTAACATTTTTGTCAGTGACATCAACAGTGGGATCGAGTGCACCCACAGCAAGTTTGTGGATGACACCAAGCTGGCTGGTGCAGTTGACACGCTGGAGCGGAGGGATGCCATCCAGAGGGACCTGGACAGGCTGGAGAGGTGGGCCCATGCCAACCTCATGAAGTTCAACAAGGCCAAGTGCAAGGTCCTGCACCTGGGTAGGGGCAATCCCAAGCACAAATACAGACTGGGCAGAGAATTGCTCAAGAGCAGTCCTGAGGAAAAGGACTTGGGGGTGTCAGACAGTGAAAAGCTCAACATAAGCCAGCAGCGTGCATCTGCAGCCCAAGCAGCCATCGCATTCTGGGCTGCAACAAAGGAAGCGTGGCCAGCAGGTCTAGGGAGGTGATTCTGCCCCTCTACTCTGCTCTGGTGAGACCCCACCTGGAGTACTGTGTCCAGTTCTGGAGTCCCAAATATAAGAAGGGCATCAAGCTGTTGGAGGATGGAAATGGAGCCAGAGGAGGGCCACGAAGATGATCAGAGGGCTGGAGCACCTTCCCTACAAGGACTGACTGAGAGAGTTGCAGTTGTTCAGCCTGGAGAAGAGAAGGCTCTGGGGGGACCTTATTGCAGCCTTACAGTTCCTGAAGGGGTCGTACAGGAAAGTTGAGGAGAGATTTTTTACAGGGGCAGGTAGCAACAGAATGAAGGGGACTGGTTTTAAACTGGAAGAGGGTAGATTTAGACCAGGAAGAAAGAAATTCTTTACTGTGAGGGAAGTAAGACACTGGAATAGATGGCCCAGGAAAGTTGTGGATTCCCCCTCCCTGGAAGTTATGGTATTACATGTGTGCAATTAAGCATTGTGCTTTTATTAACGTGAAGTGTGCCCCATCCATGGAGGTGTTCAAGGCCAGGCTGGACAGGGCTTTGAGCAGCCTGGTCTAGTTGGAGGTGTCCCTGCCCATGGCAGGGGGGAGGACTGGATGATCTTTAAGGTCCCTTCCAACCTAAACCATTTTGTGAGTCTATGATTCTATGACTACAAATATTCTGGAAAAAAAAAATCCAATTAATGAGAAAATACAAGTCATAACACTGCATAAAATTTCTCAAAACCTATTTTTTCTTGTTGGTTGCACATTTTTCTTCTTTCTATTCCTGTATTAATTAATTAGTTGCCAACAGTGATTTTCATTCAATGGTCATATTTTACATTACTGTACTTCAGTATGTACAAATCAAGAAATAATCCATAGGGCTTTCATCCCTAGGATTTGCTGGTAACACAAATCCCAAATTACTGAAAAAAAACCCCTGACTCCATTTCTTAAAATCAATGTCTTGTTGAGAGATTACTATACACACAAGTTTAAAGGTTTAACAGTCAAAAAGAAAAAGGAGGATTGCAATTGCCATATACTTAAGCAAATGCTCTTTCCTTATTTCTTGAAAATTATTCCTCTTTACTTTTACAGGGTTGCTCCTGAGTTGTATATGAAAAAAGGTATAGTTTCATTTGAAATGAAAAATTCAATCCCCCTCCAGAACTGTATCACACTAATTTATGTTATTATTTTGGAAAACTACCTAGAAGTTTTCAGCAACACGTCTGAAAGCATTACTCTCACAAACATGAGGAAAAGATAATTTTGGGTACCTCAGAAGTTATTTCTGATGGAGATACTACATTTACTAATAACAAATTAATTTTTAGAGAAAAATAATGCTACAGGCACAGATTTTTTTTACAGGTTATTTTGTTCAACACTGCCTGTACTTCTGTCTAGACTTTCAATTGCATACAGGCCATTGGCTCTTAGATGAATCTAGACATGAGACCAGTATGGTAATATTAAAGAAGAAAATGAGATTAAAATTAGGTGATAAAGAGAAAAAAAAAATCTTACTTTCTATTTTTTCTATTAGGATTTTTTACTTTTTTGTTGTTATTGTTGTTGGGTTTTTTTTTGGGAGAGAGCTGTTGATGAGGGGGATGTTTGGTTTCAGATTGGTTGGTGGTTGTAGTTTTTTAATCATTAAGATTAGCATCTTCCTTTAGCAGCTATTGTCAAAATTACTATTTCTGATTTTCATTTAAAGAATTTTTTTCCCTTATCATCTAGTCAAGCACCTGCATAGGTGACAAATATTAAACTTTGGTTGTTTTGCAGCTAAATACAAAAGTGACATCCCAAATGGCTTTGAATATAGAAGTTTGCTTAATATTTCAGGCAACTATAAACACAGAATACCTATGCAAAATATAGTAGGATGGATCTAAGTGATAACTCTATCTAAAATATTTTTTTCTATCAACCTATTTTATGAAGACAACTCTTGGTTCTAGGATGCAGCTTATACAGTTAAATATCCTCCAAAATTTTACATTGAACACTGACATTGTTCTAGTGTTACACAGAAAGTATATATCAAAAAGGTTTCCCAAATGAGCATTATCTTTCTACAAAAAAAAAATATTCCTTAAAACCTTAGAAAAAAAGTGTTACAAACCTCTAAAAGCAACTGGGATGTACTAATTTTTACATACAGCTACAAAGGCCTGTCTGTTTGATAATAATGAAGAGATTATGGTAATATCAACTGAGACTACCAGGCTCATTTCTTACTTATGGACTAAAAAAAAAAAGAAAAACCATTTAGTAAACAAAAAGACCTGACCAAACAAAAACAAAACAAAAAAACCCCAACCCTCTTTGTTTTCCATCAGTTGCCAGTCACAAGCCTGTATTACACCTAATGAAGTTAGACAGCCAGACAAACTATCATTTTAGGGTAATAAATGTTGAACTAGGCCAGGGTTAAAGAGCCCCAAAACTCAATCTTTCCTTTCCATGAAAACACAAACTTTAGCAACCAAAGAGAACTGTTTATTAAAGCGTTTCTCCTTAAACTCAACTCGGATTTAAGGAACATGACATAATTATCATTGCAGTTTTGCTAAGTACAGATTTAAGTCCATAGAGTTCTCCAGATTCTTCTGTTCCCTTTCTTAATTGGATGTTACCATTCTCCCCTCTTAACAACTCCCTTCAAGCTTGGGTAGGTCTAATTTTGCAACTGTTTGTCTACTGTTCCTCCCTGAACAGCAAGTGTTTTGTTCAAGCTCATGAAGTTTAATTTCAATCCTGGTAACCAGAGCATGTACAGCATCCGTCCCCTCACATCCCCTGCCTCCATTCAGCAGAGGGTTAGAGATAAAAAACACGCTAGTGTAATTTTTTTAACTTCAAACAAAATGCAATGCTTTGAGTGGCTTCCCTGGATCAGCAATACTCATTTCAAAACAACTTCTGCAAATCTTTATACATCTTCAAATTGTCAAGAACCCTTTTTGTCATGAAACAATTTTCTTCTTTGCCAGGATCTATCACTAGAATACAAACCCGCAAAAGGTAGTTTAAAAATAATGACAGCATCTCCTAAACTATCACCAAAGTAATAAATCAGAATCACCTAAATGCACATCACCTTTAAATTTCAGGAATCATCAAGTTCTATTCCAATCTTACATGATTCACTTAGATGAACTTGAGATAATTTAAGTTTTGGATTGGAAACAAGAAAAAGCAGCTGCATGCTGCTCACGTTGATTTTAGCACTACAGTTTTAAATGCTTGCTTTGTTAAGAAAACAGTCAGGATTATAAAATGCTGGACATGCATCTACTGGATGTCCAAACTGACACAATTTAAAGGCATATTCAGAGAGCTCTACGCACAGTTATGGAAAATCAAATCCTTTAAGATCTGCTCATCTTAGGTGCCTATAAATTACTAAACCTAATAGTTAGGCTTTAAGAAATTATAATCAGGCTGTTTCTTATCCTCTGATGATGTATTACCAGGTTTTAGTAGATGAAATTCAATTATGTGCCCGTTCATGCTAGAAGTAACTCCTACCTTGTTGAATGTTACATATGACTTCTAAATAAGCTGCAAAACTATCAGTTCTTTAATAATGATCAAATATCCTTGCGAAATCTGCAAAGATCATTTTTCAACATTCAGGAAATTTAGTCTACTTAAACAGTCTTTTCTTAAAAAGCAAAGAAAGTAAAACCCTGACTTATTTCACTATAATAACAATACTAGAAAAGAAAAACAACACAACCCAGAAGAAATAGCAATTTTAATGTTTACTAGGGCATCTCCATATTTTTGCTAAATAAAGACAGAGTTATTATTACAACTAATCTATAAAGATCCAGATAAATTTATTCCCTATGAAAACCTATATAGAATGGGCTACACAATAAATCATTGTCTATCAGGTGGAAGAAGATAATTCTCATTTGCAGTCTAGTTCTCATGAAATATTGCTTTTGCCTGATGGCAAACATTTCTTAATGGCAGTAGAGTTTTAAAGCATCATACCATTTGGAGAAAAAAAGCAGTCAACAGAGTCTGCTTTTAATAAAATGTATTTTTTATTATAAATTATTTTATTTGAATGAACAGCTATGACTTCTTACTTAAAAGTCTTCAGTGGGACCACACTACTGTACAAAGCAGCCTCTGTAGAAGTGTTCTTCTACAACATTCTTATGACCGAACCATATAATTTAGCTTTATACCTTCTGTGGTACGCTTCTCATATATCCTTCCTATCTAATTTTCATGAAAAGATGAGAAAGTCATGTTCACCTTTACCAAGCTTCCAAAGTAAATGCTTCCCAGTGTGTATAAGTGCTTACTTTTGAAAACATGTATTCTTAGAAAATTTTACCTTCACTTCTGTTTAGCTTCCATTTCAAATACCTGTTGTCATAGTCAACAGCCTCACACCCACACTTTGATCACCTATATGTCAGGAAAAATTATATAAAAGTCACCTACATTCTTCCCAAAGTTCTGGTGATTAACACAGCTTGAAAAGGGAAGAAGGGAAAATATGACGGTTAATTCTCTTAGGCTGCCTGTACAGACAGTAGAGAATGGTTCGCCTACAGGGGAATTAAAAACCATGAGACCACAAAATGTTCCCCTATGTGTCATAACTGAAGATGTTCCCTAGGTTAACCTTGTCAGAGTAAGGTCAAGCTTTTGTGCTACCTGCTGTCTCCTTATGCCTTCTTCCAATTGGAGCCAAGGGAGAGGACTAACAAACTAGAGCAGTCAGTGCTGAACAAAAGAGGTAAATTTATTCTCTCTGTGGATGTCTTAAGGCTAGAAAGCTAAACCTATTCTTTTATTATAAATTGAAGCTGGAGTTGAACAGCAATTTACTACTAAAAAATAAAGGCACTATACTTGCAGCAAGAATGTTAACTTCTGACGTTAACATCTTAAATGTAATTTCTGAACGCTTATGCTCATTTGCTAAATTACTAGCACTCAGTTTTTCCTAAAACATTTTTGAAAGAAGCTTCACAGATGTCTCCTGAAATAACGAAAACGAATATATCCACTTTCTCATTGAAAAGAATCTATGCAGCGAGTTGCCCTCAGCAGTAATGAAAGTTTTAGGCAACAATCCCAGTGGACACAAATACAGAGACATTCCTAAATACAAAAAGGAAGTGAAAAAAAATAATTCAGACTTCACACAAATGCAGAAGCCATTTACTGTACATTCTGTAGTGATTAATGATATGTAAGGAAAACATTGTGTTAGGGTTTAAGTGTTACCAGCCTGAAAGGGAAGGACAGGTGGTGTCTGTAGGACTCTGGAGGGTCAGAGATCAGTACTGTTCCCTCTCCTTTCTGGACACAGTCTATTAAAAAAACCGAGGTTTTTCATGGGCTTGTCCTGGCTTTCCTGAGCTGCTTCCTGTCGCATCTCAGGATGGCTGGGCCTAGCTCCACGTGCTCGGCAGCATCCACCACCATCTGCTCCCGGCACCACTGCGGTCCCTGGTGACGAGTCCACAGCAGTTGCAGTGGTCATGAGGCACTGCTCGGACACTTCCACTCGGGACTACTGGGATTGGGTTTTGTATATAAATATCCTTTGTCCCTTAATAATTCCCTTTTCCTTTCCCCTGTTGTTTTCATTAAACTTGTTACAGTTTTAACTTCCAACCTTGTGCGGAGTATTTTATTTTTTATTATTCTCTCTCTATTCCCTTTTTCTTAATCCTCCCCCTGGGAGGGGTAGGGGCAATAGAGAGAAAATCCTGTTCTCTCTCTCTCTCTGACACTTAAACGGAGACACATTGTCAATTCAGTTACCCAGAAGATGCTCTCATCTGTATGGTAGATAGGCTCACATTCATTATACCTCTCCAGCCACCAGTGACAAAAGCTAAAAAGTTAACTTCTGTCTGTCCTTCCCCATCCTTCTTATTCACACAGGGCTGAGGTGGCAAGGCCAGAACAAAGAAGCTTGGTTACATTCATGAGTTATTCAAGAGGAAGAAGAGATACTTCTAACTCCCAAGGTCAACACAAAGAAAGACTTGACATGGTCTCAAGTTAGAATGAAAATATTAGGTATTTGGAAAGGACCATCCTCTCACTTAATATAATACAGATATATAATTATGACAGTAATATGTAATACATAGTACAAAATGTACAATTCTGTGTAAAGAGTCAACAAAATTTAACAAAATACTTTTTTCAGGCTTGTTGGGATAGAACATAGTAGTCAATGTTGGACTTTAAATCCTGAAGTTACACTCCTGAGTAAACATAAGTGAGCAAGAGTTCTCATTATTTCCTTAAAGTGTACACACAAACTTGCTTGAAAAGTCTATGTTTTAAAACTATAAAAAGCAAGATTATGGGATGAAGTCCAGAATAACATATTTTCTGTAAGATAAGGAGAGAAAGTGCTGTATGAAAGGAGACAGAAGGGATGAAATCTGGTGGTACTGCAAGTAGAAGTAATGAAAAAGGTAAAATAAATTTCTACAGCAGAGTGGAATAATAGAATTAGAGGTAAAGCAATCTACAGTAAGAAAGAAGTACACAGAATGAGAACAAACAATGCATTTTAATTCTTCGTGTTTATGTATATCTCTTGTTTGTAAGCAAGTGACTTTTTAAATCTTCTTTTATCTCCTACAGCAGTATGTTTTTGAAACTTCATGATGTGATGAAAACAACCCTGGCTAAACGCTTCCCGTTTAATCCTTTTGGTATTGTCAACTGTTATATATTGTAATGTAAAAATTCAACAATAAGGTTTTCAGAAGTTACTGGGTTCTAAACAAAAGAAATGAGAGCTATGCTGCATTATCACAGAAAAAGTTCTCATTCCTGTAACTGTAACCATAAACTAGCCAAGATCTATTTCCCCCTACCCACCTCCCCACTAATTTTTTCACTGAAAGCCTATTTTAGAATCTGATCTGGTTGGCAATTTGCAGCCTCCCTTCCAATTTCCAGCCAAATTAATTCTTGAGAACTAGAAACATTTTTATTAAATTTTGTCTTCCCTTCTATGGTAGGGAGGAATCATATTTAAACATAACATTCATCTTGCTGAGCTAAGAAAAAAACAAACAAACACCACAACAAAAAACAACCCAAGAAATCAAAAACCTAAAACTGTTATCTACCTGAGCAGACTGGGGTACGTCAGGGCCTGAAGCTGGATGTGAACAAAATTGGGAGTGGGGGAGGGGGTCCAAAAGGTGAATGCACTTTCATTATAGTGCTGCTTCTGCAATCTCCTAATTTATGGTCTAATTATTCACTTTATTAGTTCTCTAAGCTCACAGTTTTCCATAAGCAAGTAGAGAATAAATTTATCTAGAAAGCTTTGCAGTTTCACATAATACACTGAAAGCGTTGTTCTGATATCAAAATACAACTCAAAATCATGTCTAGAACATTATGAATTTACGCAATGCTCCTTTCCCAACATATTAATCAGCACTTATTTGTGTAGTGCTCACACCAAAAGCTTGAGCTTCTTTTCATCTACTGAGCTACAGTAGAATGCTAAATAAACTAGAATGCAAAGAAGTATTGTCACCCTTGGGTATAAAGCAGAGTGCTCCAGTCTGATGTATGTTATGAGCTGTTACATGAGCTACATAACAGTGGCTATTTTCAGTGTGAGTCTGGACAGCAGCAGTGTCTTCAGAACTGACAAGAAACACATCCACAGTGAGCATTCCCTAGCACAGAGGCTGGCTGAAGTAGCACCTGTACGCTTAGTCATAGAAAGGACAGTTGCATCAGGAGAAAGTGGCATTTCAGATCCAGGCTTTTCTATTAAAATGCATAGGAAACATTGTTACAGTGTAGAACAGAAATATTCCTTCTATCCAGCTGCCTCTGAAATGTTTGTTCAGAACCAGTTAAAAGCATTTTTATCCAGTTTACACCTACCACTTTTTTAATGAGGAAAAGTATTCCAGTGGCACAGCCAGTAACTGAGAGCAAGTGCTGACAGGAGTATAGCCAGCAGATTTAAACTTTTCTAAAGACACATAAGAATATGACTTTATGTGTCAAATGAATCACTCCTCAGATCTCACCACCGTGAGGAAAGGGAAAGCGACAGGGACAGGGAATCTTAAGACACAGTGATGCAAACCAGTAAAGCTATCGTGTCACACAGGAATAAATTTAGAATTTCTTTAGTGATGCAGTGGGGGAAAACCAAAAACAAATACAGTGAAGTGTAGTTTGATTAATGACAGTAAATATGGATTCAGACAGGGGAGGTCATGCTTAACTAATCTTCTGAAGTTCTTTGAAAACTTAACTGTTGTGAAAAATAAAGAAAACACAGTAAATACCACACAGACAGATTTTCAAGGAGCACTTGACAAGGTTTCTCATAATAGCTTCATCGCCAGGCTAACAGCTATGCAACAGAAACTGAAATAGGCTACTAAATATGAAGTTCTTTTAAAAAGTGAGAGAAAGGTGCATAGTGACAAATAAATAAATCCAGCAATTCTGAGAGTTTTCAGAACCCAGTTAATTAGCTATGGACGTATGTGAACAAGTCCTTCAAAAGTCACTTTAAAAAACAGTATTTGTAATATGCAACATCAGTAAATATTAGTATTATGCCCAGTAATATTGGTGTGTCTAATAGCACTCCAGCTAAATTCTACTTCAATTTTTGGAGCTGAAGTGAAAATATAATGGGGTAATAATGACATGAAATGCAGAATAATGTGTTTCTAATATTAAAACTAGCAGTTGGAAAGTACATTTACTTATACACCTCAGAGAAAACATGATACCAGCTACCAGCTCTGAGTGGTACACACACTGTAACACTCCTGTTCGAAGAGATACATTTGAGAAATATTTACAAGGAAGCTGAAGGCGATACGGTTAATTTATTTTGAGTACATCACTGCCAACTCTGACAGTGCTAACCTCACATCCCTTTTCCTCCTCTAAGATGCACAGAAAAAAGCAAGTAGATTAATAAAATCAATAAGCTTGAACATACAGCTTCTCTTCAATACACAGCCTACATGACAGTGTCATGGTTTAGGGCTGGGCTGGCCACTAAATCCTGGACAGCCGCTCTCTAGTCCCTCTCCCCTCCTCAGAAGGGAAGAGAAAAAGAGACTAAGGGAGAAAGACTTTACGGGTTGGAAAATAAAACTAACTGCTTTAATAAAACAATAATACTAATACTACAGGAAAATAATGTAAATAGGAAAATAATGAAGTATGTACAAATATATACAAAACCAATTAAAAAAATCCTTCTTCCACCCTCCCCCCCCCCAATGACATATGTCACCAGAGCTGGGCATTGGAAAAGTCCCAGACTGAACTTGGCAGCAGGTGGGAGCAGGATGGAGAACACATAAATCAGGATCAGAGGCAGATGAACCAGCAGAGTTCTGCTCAGACCTCGGCCATTGAAGGGGTCGAGACAGAAGGAAGGGTCCAAGATGGAAGGGTCGAGACCCTCGTGATCCCTCGGCTTTTATACCAAGTATGACGTATGTGGGATGAAATACCTAGTTGGTCAGTTTTGGGTCCACTTCACCCCATCCCGTAGGTGCAGACACAGCACCCAAGGTGAGACAGTGGCCTTGAACATTATCACTTCTAGCAGCAGTGTCTGGAAAAACATGCTGCTAATTTCAGCAAGTTCAGCCACTTAGAGACTGAGCTGAAAAGTAAAAATCACTAAATAGAAAACTAGTTCTATTTAGCTCAAACCAGGACAGACGGGAAAAAAAAAAGGGCTTTTTTTTTTTCCTAATGTTGAAACTGTATCATGAATTTTGTGAGGGCTGGAGACAATATAAACAAATCAATTAGGCAATATTTGGATATAAATTATAACAAAAAATATTAAATATACAGAATAAAATATTGAGTTAGGACACAAAATGCAACTTTTAAAATTTCATAGAGGCTCTAAATAAGGGAAAGGATCCATAATACAAATACAGTAGAGATATGTGGAGTTAAGCGTAAATTCAATTTGCTAAATCAATGTTTTCCAGTTTCTCAAACTATTTTTTTCTTAATATCTGTTAATATGGTTATAAATTACTCAAACACAGATTTTCAGTTGTGTGTTAACATGTCCATTTCTCTTCATGGATGTTCAAGACTGAACTCTATGCACAGGAAAATCTAGTAAAAAGAATGAAGCTTCTCAGGTCAAGAAAATCTCTGCTCTTAACTCTCCAAGTCGAAAGCCAGTATGAACTAGACTTGGAGATATGAAAATACTTCAGCGGAAAAAGGGAATTTATATCCACCTTAGAAGCAGAACTTAATTTGGAATGAAAAGGAGAAAAAAACCACAAAAAATTCAGCAATCAGGAAGAATGGTCATCAGAAAATATGCAGTCTATGGCCTTTTATTAGACTAAATGTCAAAAATCTTTATCTGATGGTATTACAGAAGCATCTGATCTATAATGTATTCCTTGTAGCTAACTTACTTTAGTTTATAAATGCTTGCTTTTTAAAGGGATTTTATGTAGCCTCTGACATATTGGAAATCACGTATAATAGATCAGATTAGAACATTATTTTAAATATTTAATATTTATTTATTTAATATTTAATGCTCGACCATCCTACTTGGTTTTATCAGATACTGTCTCAGGAAAACTGTTGTGTTGAAAGATATCAATGAAGGTACAAATTCAAGCACTAACAAGATGTCTCTGTTGAACAGGTACGATAATATTCCCATAAAAGAAACTAAAAGGTGGTATACATCTTGTAGACCTACAAAGGCCACATCAGCTTTTCTCTAAGGTGAAACAGGAAAAGCAAGATTCAACTGTCGTCTCCATTATAACTTGAAGTCACTGTCCTTGCCTTCACATAGGATTTTATATATATAAAAGTTACATATATATATTAAAAATACACATCTGCTCATATATATTTAAACAACTGAGTGTCTCTCAGAACCCATCTGATACTGCCTTTGGCATAAAAAAACTGAAATGATTTGGTCAAAAGCATAAATAACAACTGGTAATGAGAGTACAGGAAAAAAAAGTTCAAAATACAAAATACAGGAGTAGAGTATCTCCTAACACCTTCCCATACCAAATGTTCATCTGATTTGATTTCGGTGTACAAGCAAATGCACAGATAAGTATTAAAAATAGATAAGGGGAAAAGATTAGGGGTTTTAATACTTAATGCAGTGGTCATGTACCGTAATTTAAAAGTTAATTGTACTTTAAATCAGCCTCAATGAAGGTGAAGCTAGTAAAAGTTCCATTTACAATGAATGGGCCTTGACAATTTTTATGGTCTTGCTTTATGCTAAATTCAAGTAAGCCTGCCTGCTATATACAGTAAGAGTCAGCACAACATAGTTGAAAAAACAAATAAACAAGAAAACCAAACAAAAAACCAACTCTTTTCTGCCCACCCCAAAAACTAACAATCCAAAAGCAAGCAACAAAAAAACCTCAACCAACCAAAAAAACTCAGAACCACAATTACAGCAAGAACTGAGCGTCACAAAAGTTTGAGTGGATACATCTCCCCACACTCTTGGTAACATTCTGCAGTTTTGCCAAGTTACGGAAAAAAATCCTGTAACTATTTTTTTCATACAGTATTTGGTCTCGATGACATACTTGTGTTGCACTACATAGATCAAAAACTTGTCACAATAGAAAAAACACAAAAATTAAACAAAAAGATGAATGCATTACATAACAGCATATATACATATATATATATACACATACATATACATAGACACACACATATACGCAGTCCTTGAGGACAAACCTGCTTCAGCCTGGGTCCTTTCCACAGGCAGCAGTCCTTCAGAATAAAGCTGTTCCTGCATGGGTACTCCATGAGCTA
The DNA here is from genome assembly GCF_000695765.1 of Mesitornis unicolor. NCBI lineage: Eukaryota > Metazoa > Chordata > Aves > Mesitornithiformes > Mesitornithidae > Mesitornis > Mesitornis unicolor. Next base: position 49,958 of record NW_010195783.1, read on the forward strand.
CAGTTCTTTCAGGGAACATCCACCTGCTCTAGCATGGGGTCCTCCACGGGCTGTAGCATGGATATCTGTACTGGTGTGATTCTCACCACTAGGAGGTACGTGCTGCACCACAGTCTCTTTCATGGGCTGTGTGAGAGTGTCTGCTCTGGCACCTGGAGCACCTCTTTCCCCTCCTTCTCTGACCTTGGTGTTTGCAGGATTGTTCCTCACACTCTTCCCCTCTCCTCACTGCCTGTGCAGTGTTTTGTCCTTTCTTAAACAGACTTTCACAGAAGCACCACCAGCATGGCTGATGGGCTCAGCTGTGTCCTGCTCCATTGTGTAGCTGGCCACTAAGGCCATGCTTCTCACAAAAGCGACTCTCTGTAGGCTCCCTCCTCTTCCACCAAAAATTTACCACCTACACCCAATACATTCTTATACCATGGTATGCCAGTTATAATCTTCAGAAATCTTCTTGATGTCTTTCTTTGAAATCTTTCTTCTTTGAAAGCACCTTTGAAAAGGTTTTGAGCTATTCAGAAACACAGCACAGAAATACAGCTAATAGTTCTCTTTAAATTATTTTTTTTTTCAAGATACTGTTTATAGACCAAAGGCTGTGATATAGAAGTGCTAGCTGAAGACCTAAAAAAAAAAAATAGCTCAACAAAGGAAAAAAGAACTGAAAAACCATCTTATGTTCACATTTAAGCAACAAACATTTCTTCCTTTAATGTCTCCAAGCAGCAAAAAATTAAGATCATGAGATAATATGATTTAAAAAAAAAACCCCAGTGAATAATTGCACTATGGAATACATAGTAATATTGTAAGTAATATATTACTCTAGGTACAGCTTTTTCCATAACTTATGGATATGGTCCTATAGGACCTGAAAATAAAGGTCTTTAAGACCAATTAGAAACAAACAAAAACAAATCTATTGCTCCTCCCCAGCCAGGCTCCCGGTGTGAATGTGGAAGAACTTTTAAAATGATCACAAGCTTACTGTATAAATTATACACATATACTTTTCTTACTGTTGGTTGCTAAATTCAACCCATCCTCTGCGTTTTACTGAAAACTACCCTAACAACTTCTTCAAGGATCTGTTGGTGACATCTTTAGGAAAACTAATGCTAAAGAGATATGAATTCAGCCTGCATTAGAGTACTGTCAGTATCTAATTAAACACCATTATATGTTCCTCAATATGGAAGAAGTCACATTAAAATCAATGTGAGCATTCTTAAATATGAACTATTATCAAACAAATATTCTGTGTTTGGGGTTACTCATAGCAATCAGCAGAGCATTTAGCATTCTGAACAATCTAAAAGTCAACAGATAATATCAAATCCAAGTCTAGACAGATTAAAAATATATAAAAAATAGCATTTACTTTCTGTTCTCACCATCCTCAGTTTCTCCACAGAAAGCATGAACCTAAAATAACTTTCACCATTCAGACTTCCAAACATGCTCAGAAAGACAGTAAATATACATTTGAAATAGGGTCTATTTAAGTAAGTTAGTCTGAAATATAAAAGTCTCTCCAAGTATAGCTGTAGATTTAGCATAGAGGGAAGCTATTTCTTGGAAGACTGGAAACAGTGAAAATCAGTTAATGACAGCCTTTCATAGCATAAATCCTCTGACAGTTGTCCTGGTTTTACTGGGACTGAATAATAGAATTCAATTTTCTAGTCAAGAGAACTGCATTTCTGAGAGGACTGTAGTGTTTGATTTAATGAAAACAAGTTGGTAATACTTTGTTGTCGTTTCAGGCAAGAGAGTTATTTTCCTTCACAGTAGCTAGTGAGACCTTGCTTTGGATTCATGCAAAGAAGAATGTTGATAGAGTGAGGTTTTGATTGTTGCCAAGCAATGAATACACTAACTCAAGGACTGGTTTTCAATTTTTGCCAGCATCTGTGCAGTTTGGACAGTTTTTCTGGGGTCAGCTTGGTTTTGGTGGTTTTTTGTTTGTTTGTTGCGGTGTTTTGGTTTTTTTCCTCTACACAAGAAGATGGGACAAGATGTAGCCAAATGACCCAAGCATGAGGCAAGCAAGCCAACATAATGTATCCTTACAGCCAACAGAATCCCCATAAACATTACACTCGCCATAAACTGGGAAGTTTGCTGGGGATGGCCCTCTCTTTCCAATGGCTGCCATCTCCAGACAGTCCAGCCTGTTCAGTTTCTATCCCCCTCCCCATCACAGAGCATCCCATTTTTATTGGCACACAGCCAGAAACTGAGCCAAGTATAATTTTGATTGCTTTATTATGGTTGTTCCTGTTTTTATTACAATTAGTTGTTATTAATATTTCAGTTTGGTTTATTTTAATAATTGAACTGTCTTTATATCAACCCACAAGTTTTTCTCACTTTTGCTCTTCTGATTCTCTTCCTCACCCCATGGGTGAGGGGGGCAGTTAGCAAGCGGCTGTGTGGTGTTTAGCTGCTTTCTCAGTTAAACGACAACACAATGTACTTTAATTGAATGTTTATCCATTTATCTATCTATAGATATTATAGATTAAATATACTACATTTTATACATTAGAAATTACCAATCAGATTTCATGGTAGCATTAGGTATTTTAAACTAATTCAGCCAGTGTTAATTCAATAAAAAATATTTTTTCTTTTGATATGATCCAACATTAAAAAAAACAACTTTTAAACAGCTCTTAAAGAGCAGTTTACACACATGAACCATTTAACTGATATAAAATCAACTGTAGGTCAAATAATAGTGAAGGATTAATCTTGAGAAGTAACTGTAAAAATCTGGGGGTTTTTGCTCATGGCCAATCAACAAAACCATTAATTAGATATTTTACCTCCAAATTACAGAAACAAAACACTTTCTAATATTGGTCACTCATCAATAATCATAAGCACATATGAGCACACATTTTTAGCAGCATATCTAATCCTACTTTAAGATAAAATTGGTCCTTTCTGATACTTTCGTATAATTGTTATCTATCAAATTAGCTATTTTGCTGAGAATTCTATTGTTCAGACTAGACTCCTTTACATGCTTAAGCTTTCTTAAAATTATGTACTATTTATCCAACATTAAAATGATTCTTATTTTTAGTAAAATGCATTTATTTTTCAGTTAACATCAGTGCTTGTTCCCCAAGCATAATGAGAATAATGTTATTCAGATCTATCATAAGTTTTGATCTGAATAAATACGAGTAACAAAGCAAGAGTCTGTGTAATCTTCTTTTTCTTTCAGCGTAATGGAAAAGTTTCATGATGTCATGAGAATTTGTTTAAAGTGTAAAGAAAGGAATGAAAAAATTGTAAAAATTGTTCATTGTAAAAAAAAACAAACAACAAAAAAAGAAAAACAAAGCCAAAACCAAGACCAAAATGCAGCAAAGGGTTTCTTCGCCTACTTCACCCAGCACATGCTATAACAAGAAGTCACAAGTAAAGGAGTTTACAAAATCTGAAATAAGTCCTTCAAATAAAACTGCAAGTGCCAGCAGCACATTACTTAATGCAGGAACTTTATTCCTCCCTCAGCATTATAAGACACAACGCTATTTCTTCCATTGCTTATGCATTCTTTACGTCTGTCTGCTGCTCTTGTGCAGTGTCAAGACTCAGTAAGATTAAATATATAAAAATATTCTGATACCATATTATTGTAAATCAATGAAGAAAAGAATAATTTGATTACATCCTTGTGAGTACAGAGTATCTTCCTATGTCTTACGGCAAAAGTTTTTGAAAAAGGTCAAATCTTCAAGCTGCAATCCACTACATGCATGGCAAGCAACTCAATCTATTCTAGGTTCTTGCCAAGCGAGCAGCTGTAAATTAAGTTACATAAATAATATTTTCACATTTGCTCAGCTAACAAGGACACCATTACTTTCAAACATAAGACAAGCATACTCTGTGTGCTTCCTGTTGAGTTAAACCATTTTGTCACCGTATCAGAATTATCTATTTAGACATATATACAGACAGAGTGCCAGTTCAATTTGGTGCTGTCCTTCTGTTACTCTTAGAAGATCAGTGTTATATACCCTTTTTCCCTTCCAACACCCATTCCAATGGCTACCATTAGCTTTTGCAACATGTCAGAGAATTCTTTAGGGTCTATATACAACAGCGTGGGTGAGTACTACAGGCCACAGCATGCTAGGATTCAGTTGCCTAAAAGTAGCATTTTAAATAACCCAGGATATCCCACGTGGCCTCAGAAGGCTGTGGGTCTCGTACATGTCTCCTATCATATGAGACATCTTTACAAAGCCACGAGATATCTTAAAAGGCCCTAAAGTGCTACTAGATATGCCCTATTTAGTTGAGATGATGCTATCTTTTCTGAAACAGCAACTGAATATCTATCTCACATAGTTTAATCAAGTTTTGTGCTTTCTGGACTCTCATCTGCCTCAAACTGCTTAGATTACTATTTTGAGAGGACTTCGCAAAGATTCACTCTGTCTAGAAAGCAAGTGGTAGAATTAATAACTATTTTTTAAAAAAGCAAAAAAATCAAGTCCAGTCAGTAACACTTAAGGGGATTCAACCATCAAATAGCCAAGCACTGTATAAACACCAATTGTTTTTAGTTAGAAAAAAGTAATTTTTATTATTTCAAATGAATATGAAAAACAAAAAACGCTATAAACAAATTATTAAAAATTAGTTAAGCTACACTTCTCAACCATGAGGAGGACTTTGGATTATGTAAAAACTATTACTGTCATTTGAAAGTAAAGGTTGTATGTTGTTTTAAATAAACACTACTATATTCATCAGGTCTTTGTCATCACTCTCAGC
>NW_010195783.1:54794-96504 GCF_000695765.1 Mesitornis unicolor
GCAGGAAGAATCTGTTTAATAGTTGTTAGATACAACATACCACTATATAAGCTCTATGTAAGGACAAACTTGTACTAACTACGGGAATTTGAGTATATTTATACAAATAAAAAGGCAATGATAGCTCAGAAAACTCAAAGAGTTTCCAAATAATAAAAGAAGTATTGCCCTTTTCCCCTCAAAAGTACCACCAACCTAATAAGTAGTAATGTCACAGATGCTGCAATAATACATAAAAGTTAAAGAGCCTAAATCTGTCAGATTCCACATATTTTCCCTAGTAGTTTTACAGGTGAATAAATATGTCATCATCTAAAGAACAGAGAAGGGGATAATTTTTTTCAAGCTCTAAATACAATTGAATATAGGTATCAAACAACTGCCAATGGACAAGACTACCAGACAGTGAACAAATCTTTCCAAAAGCAGTGAAGTCTTTCATAAGTACAGTTCAAAAAGAGCAATGATAAAAATGCATTATGAGTGCAAAATGGTACAACTATTAGGTATCAATCTCTACTCAGAGAATTCTTTTGTGCCAGCACCTTTGATACATATGATACACTCAATGATACTTCCAAAACACCATATTGGTTTTAATTGCCAAATACAGATAAGGAACATTTCTGCAACAGAAATACATGTATACAACTGGCACATAACTGACCAGTTACAGAATGAAATACAGTTTAGCAAGGCAACCGAAGCTTTACTGTAACTTTCCATTTCAAGAGCTATTGGCTTAAGGTTTAACTTCTTGAATTGGCTGGACAGACACACTTGACATGCTCGAACACAGCTGCAGAGCTGGAAAATATCTAATAAAGCCAAAATTATATGTAATTATACAAATTCCTATTTGAACACCTTTGGCAACTTCTTTATTTTTTTCACTAAAAGTAAATGTTCTAAACTGAAGACTTCACAAGACGGTTGGAGAAGACTCTCACAGAAGTTGTTTTCATGCATACTACACCAGTCACAGAGAATAACGTGTTTATGAAATGCTTTCCAGTTAATACCATAAACTACTTGCATATAAGTAGCATGAAGAGCTGTCAGAAGAAATCTTGCTAACCTATATTAGAAGTTAAATTTATGTCCTAAAAAGATTTCCCGTATGTCTGGAGATGATTAATCAGACTTACAGATGTTAAATACTGACAACAAAAAGAAAAATAATACTACCAAATGCTGAAATATTCTGAACTATAAGAATACACATAGTCCTGATGGAAAATACATTAATGACTTAGATTCAACAGGACATATGCATGGTAGGATTCAGCAGGTCCAAAAAAATGTTTCCTTCTCTACTTAGCACTTGGGAGTCTACACCTGGAGAACCATTTTGAGTTTTCTGCTCCCTGATACAAGAAAGACATTGACACTGTAGCATGTCCAGAGGAATACCACCAAAAGTGTTATGGGGTTGAAGCATACAATGTACAAAAAGACAGAAAACTGCATTTGCTTATCATTAAAAGAACATAAAGACAAAAAAAAATACACCAACATGCACAAATCTAGGTGCAGGTGTGATTCCAGTGTATTTTTTTTCCCCCTAAGGTATCCCTGTGGATCCTAATGATGCTTTTATTAAGCATCAAATTCTATCACACATTCATAAAAACTCTGGAATAGGTACCCAGGAAGAAAACACACACTGCAGCAGTTAAAAATTATCAACTAAACTTGGGCAAACTGGATGGAAAAAAACACTTCAAAAAACTGAGTTGTGTCCACACTAGAAGAAAGGCAAAAGGAAAATAAAGAAAAGAAAAACCTTAAGTAAGGTAAGCATGAAAGCACAAGAGAAAAAAAAAAAAAAGAAAAATTAAAAAAAAAAATCAAGCACCACCTCTAACTAAGCAGTGTCCCAATTTTGCTGGGACTGAATCACTGAATTCCATTTTCTTTTCAGCAGAACTGCATTTATCAGAGAATTGCAGTGTCTGATTTAGTGAAAAAAAAGTTGATATTATAGCATTAGCCAGGATAGAGTTATTTTCCTCATAGTAGCTAGTGAAGCTTTTTGTTCTTGACAGCATTGTTTACACTAACTCAAGGTTTGTCTTTCAGACTTTACCTGAACCTGTATTCATAGTTTCTTAAGGGTTTTTTTTCCCCCTTCTCACTGCACAAGAGGTTAGGGGGAAGTGAAATCCTGGGATTTTTTGGGACAGATGACCCAGTGACAGATATGTTCAGTCTGGGAAGATTATTATGTTAGAATACTATTATACAGGCAATGTGCTATAGGATGCCTCTGAAGTTAAAGTTTTAAAAGAAGCTGTTGAGGAAATAAAAAATTGAATTGTTCCAAACAAGTTGTCAGGACAAGACAGTATTCACCAGAGATTCCTGGAAGAATTCACAAATGATATAGTGCAAAGAAATAAAAAACAGTGGCCATGAAAAGGGAGAATGAATTAATGTTATTTATTGGCCTTCAGGACTTTTTATCACCATTACTATGTAGTTGACATATACATATACACACATATATATGTATATATATGAGATCAGTATATGGCACTATCTCTGTTTACACTAAAAATATTTTAAACTGTAATATAGCATAGCATGCTGATGTCATTGAATTTCAAACTGAAAATACTACATGAAGTAATAGCACACTGTGTAGCAGTAGAACAGTACGTCCTTCCCAGAGTCTAAAAGAAGGTCCTTTGAGTCAAATCAAGAAATACTGACAACAGCCAGCTCTGAAGCACAGCTCAAAGGGATATTTCACACTACAAGCCATCTAGCTAGCTTTTATCTTAGAGGGATAAGTAATATTTAAATATTGATCATAATTTCTTAGTATTTTTTTGTTACGAGTGTATGTCTCAGTTTTGGCTGGGATGAAGTTAAATTTCTTTAGAGTAGCTAGTATGGGGCTATGTTTTTTATTTGTGATGAACACAGTGTTGATAATACAGGGATGTTTTAGCTACTGCTGAGCAGTGCTTACAAAGCATCAATGCCTTTTCTGCTTCTCACACCATCCCACCAGTGAGTAGGCTGGAGGTGCACAGTAAGTTGGGAGGGAGCACAGCTGGGACAGCTGACTCCAACTGATAAAAAGGATATCCCATACCATATGACATCATGCTCAGCAATAGCAGCTGGAGGAATACGGAGGAAGGGAGAGACATTCAGAGTTCTGACATTTGTCTTTCCACGTAAGCATTACACGTGATGAGGCCTGGCTCTTCTGCAAATGGCTGAACACCTACCTGCCAATGGAAAGTAGGGAATGAATTCCTTGTTTGCTTTGCTTGCACATGCAGCTTTCACTTTATCTATTAAACTGTCTTTATTTCAACCCATGCATTTTCTTACTTTTACCTTCCCATTCTCTCTCTCCTCCTGTTGGAGGGGAGTGAGCAAGTGTCTGTGTGGAGCTGAGTCCCAAAACTGTAGCAACATTCATACAAAATGAATGTTTTCATTTCCGTTTTTTTTCAACTTATTTAATTCAAATGGGAATTCTAATGGGAAATTGTCAGTGTGGGTGTTTTTAGAGTGGTCAGACAGATTTGGACTTTGACTTAAAACTACTCTAAATCACCAACACTACAGAAAAAAAAATAATAATTTGAGAATGTTGACCTCTTTGACAATTTCTCTTTAGTTCACCTTGTTTAAAATGATGACTAAGAAAGCAGTTATGAAGGACAATGCAAAGTTCCACCAATCTGTATTTTCTGTAAATAAACTCCTTCCATTTTTAACAACTCTGATTTTTAGTGTGACTCAGAAAATGCTGAAGTTAGCTTTCGATTTTTCAGGTTTATATTTTGTTATTAATTTTTGTAGCCTTTCCCACAAGGGCAAACCCCAACATTTATTTCCAGAGCTATGACTTATTTTCACTTCACTACTCATACTACTAAATCTTGCACATAATTCTAAGTTCACAACTACACGCTTTATTTCTGAAAGCTATTTTCAACCCTATACGTTTAAACACATTTAGAGGTTTTTTTTTCCCCCACAAACTAACTTCCTATACCATGAACAAGAGTAATGCAATTATTAATCATCACCCAATTCATACTTTTTACTTAATTCCATTTTTACCCTCTCTACAAAAAAAATAAATCTATGAAAAATGTATCTTTCTTTTCTGCTACTGATTACACAGGTATCCTTCTTTGCAATTTGCTGCACAGTGATTTGTAATTTAGCTTGTGTGCTGCTTCAAACAGAACTCAGGATTTGTGTATTAGTACTCCTGAGGTTTGCTTAGTTTGAAATGTTTACTATCAATAAGCTCAAAGTGTGGGGGGAGATAATGGAGAAGGTGATAGCCTCTTTCCATGACTTGTCCCATAATCTTTTTTTTTGTTCTAGAAGAATTAGTCTTGATTTTCAAATATTTGTCATTAGGGCACAGCAACACAATACGTATAGTTATACTGAGGCTCCTATTTCACTGAATTAGAAAACTGATTACATTTCTGCTAGTAAGAGAATTAGTCTCACATTAAACAATTTTTCTCTCTGATCACACAAGAATTGACATTGGGTATGTTTAAACTGCCAATACCTGTATACTTTGAGAAGTACCAGATACGAAGATACATCATGTGCTTGTATTATGTATATGCTTCCACCTATAAATACTGTTGTTACGTTAACAGGGTAAAAAGATCAACAGCGATATAGTAGAAAGAATTCTGTTTAAATTCATTTTCTGATTGACAAATTAATTAACCTCCCATTACTAACTAACCTATTATCTTCTATGTGTAAGGCATTATATTTTAATTTCTCGTATCTGACAAAAAATATAGCATTGAAACAATCTCGAAGCACGTCAGTCTCTCAAAAACTTGAAACACCAGTGATTATAAATACACTGATTAACTTCAGAATTTCATCTTCTGACTAATTTCAGAAGCTTACTACATACTTTCATAGTGAGGCAGACTCAAAGCTTCAGGAATAAATTATACCTTTTGTTAAAAATTTTCTGGTTACTGAACACCTTGCTACATGGACAGAAACAATATGGTACATCCCTGCTTGATTGTAAGCAAACAAGAACAAGCACTAACTGAACAGCAGAGTATCAACCACTAGATATTAGCCTCCCCTCCTCCAACCCCTGCTACTCTTTCTATTGTATTTATAACCTATGAAGTCTGCAGTTTCTATGAAGATGGAAAGAAAAGCTATTAAGAGCATCATCTGGTTTTGTAAGATGCATCAAAATGTGCCTTCCACCTCTTCCTTCTCACCTTTTGCAATTTAATCTGTAGAACAGAACAGAAGCAAGAGATCTTTTATGTCCATCAAGAACAAACAGCTTCTGGACTCCACTTTTTGGCATTATATCAGGTTTTTAAGCCTTCAGTAACCTCCAAGAATGCAGTGCAGACCAAAGGCTTTAATACTTTCAAATCTTCATGCATTGCACAATCCTGTGCAAAATTGTACATTACATTATTTCATTTCATGCACTTTTCATTCATGAAGTTGCAATGCAACCTTAATAAAGCTCATAACTGGCCTCTGGAATTATCTGTTCCAGTTTTAAATGTTTTCAGTCTGATAATACTCCGTGGCAATAGCATTCAACTCAGGAAGCCCAGAAACAGACTGTGTAAGTAACTTCCATCTACTCTCTTATTTGCTCAGGCAATTTGACACAAACTCTTTTTTCTAGGAAAACTATTTTTTAATCACTACTGTTATTCCTGATAAAGGTTAGTGAGCTGAAAGGAAAGTGCAAAATAACTTTTGTCTTCCTCTGCAGGTGACTTGTGTATTTGTTATGTACTTTTCAGAATATGACTGTAATAAACAAATAAGGAAGAGTACAAATAAATTTAAACAGACAAGGACCATCTTGACATCTCCACATCTCTAAGAATGTGTTGTTATATAAAAGACCAATCCCTCAAGACACCACAAACAGCTGCTGAGCAGGACTACAATATACACAATATATTATCACAAAAAGACAACAAATTCATAAAAATATCAGCATTTTCTGAAGAGAAAGACTCTCCTTTGCAATGCAAAAAAAAAAGGGGGGCAGGTGATTGCCACTGTTACTCATGCCAATCAAGAATTTTTTTGTCCTTCGAATCACAGAATGGTTGCAATTGGAAGGGATCTCTGGAGGTCGTCTGGTCCAACCCCCCACTCAAGAAAGGCCATCCACAGCCAGTCTCCCAGGATCTTCACATATTTATTTCTTTTGCTTTAATACCAGCAGTTTTTACATAACATACATATTTTTCCCCCATTAGTGTCACAAGGCAAGATGCTGTACTGACCTCTGAAGAGGTAATCAACTGTCTGGCCCTAAAAAATTTATCAGTCTCCCAGAGCTGCGTGGCAGACATGCAAAAGTGCCAGAGTACAAACTCTCAGCAATTTATTCCAATTAATTCAGTGACTATCACAAGAGTAAAGTTGGAAGAATGTTCTTAGTCAAATCAATACTTATTTTCTATAGCCTCCCTTTGATCAAAAACAAATGAAGGGTCAACTTCTTCCACAATTTGCCACGCTTCAGTCAACATCTCCCTTGCACATATTTCCAGTTGGCATAGCCAGTACAGTCACTGCCTAGCTAGAGATAGCTAGGTAGGTATCCAAATTATGAAATTCTGTGTTTGTAACTAAAATCTAACACCAGGTAATGCTCAGTCCTGTCACTGAGCACTGAAGTAGTAAATTCATATGAGAATTGTATTTGTTCTCTTTATCTCCAATCAGAAAACAATCTCTTCAATTACTCTAATGATCTTACCTGGCATGCAAAGATTACATTTGGTTTCCTTTAAAGGAACAGAAAAGAGAAAGAATTACAAGTCTGCCAAATAAGCTAAGATGATTATATTCTTTACTCAGAAGGGAGCAGGGGCAGAGGAGAGTTCTTTCTTTGGAGGATACTGCTAAGTGCATAGGTATATTGAATCTTCCAGTTCATATAAATTTCAGAATAGACATTTTGATAGGCTCAAGTTCAATTGTGTACTATCTGCAGTGACAGAATATATATATTTCAGTATGAACACATCTTCAGATAAGTAAATTTATCATCTTCATTACTTAGTGAGGTGTCTCAAGAATCTTCTGTCCTTCAGGTAACTCCAATCATGAAATACTTCAAACTGAAAAATTACTATTCTGTTCAGGTAAGCTTATTTAGCTGCTTTTCGGTTTTTTCGTTAGGTATTTTAATTTTGCTTCTAATGGCTGATGGCTTTGCAGTATTTCTATAGGGGAAATCCTGTAATTCCTCCAATGTTATTCTTAATTTTGTAAACATAGTTAGTAGCACATCAAAATTCACTGCTCTGAAACATCACTTGAAACAGAATTTCTGGTCTAACATGATGTCTCCAACAGACAATGGCTGATCCAAAATACACATGGTAATGAAACCTAATAAGTACTTTTTCAACAAAATGTACATTTCCACCTTTTTTTTTTAAAATAAATATAAAGAAGGAGAGGGAGGACATGATCCAGGGGCTAGAGCAGACATTCCCTTGCAGCCTGGGGTAAAGTCCATGGTGAGGCAGGCTGTCCTCAGGAGGTCCACAGTGGAGTAGATATCCACATGCAGCCTGTGGAGGACCCAACACAGGTGGATGCATCTAAAGGAGACTGGGACCCCATGGGAAGCCCACACTAGAACAGGCTGTTTTGCCCACGCTGGTAAATGCTGAGTGATCTCCCTTGTCCTTATCTCAACGCATAAGTCTTTTCTCGTATTTTTCTCCCCCCTGTTCCTTTGAAGATGGGGAGTGCCAGAGCAGTTCAGCAGGCATCTGGCAGCCAGCCAAGGCCAAATCACCAGAGATGTAGAAATTTTTCTGTACTAGACAAAAATTTAAAGATCATACTATTCAGTAATTCAGCTGATATGGTCCTGCTGAGATCATGTTCACAGGTTAATGTACCATCTAATTATCTAAATCTTATATCTATATTTTTCAAGATGAGTCAGCTCCCCACAGAAGCACAAGAGGGAATAGCAAAGCCTGTTTTGTACATTTTTAAGATCAATGTTCTACAGCAACACAAAATAAAAGAAGGTGTATTAATGAGCTTACTTTTTCGATTTCACATATCAGCGTTAGCTGGAGTGAGAATGTGTAACTCACCTCTACGATTTATTCTGAAACTACTGAAAGTCTAGAGTGAATGTAACTTATTTGCTTTGACATTTACCTGATACATGAAATTGCATCTCAGGATATTAAATTCAAAGGCATATTTCTGTCACCGAAATCATGTCATCTGATGGGGCTTTTTTGCTGGAAAAAAATCTAAAAGGGAAAATTATTTCCTATGGTTCTATGAATGCCATGCAAGCCTTCTGCTAATTCCACCACAAATCTTTTAATTTGGGAAAAGCAAAACACACACCTGTGAATACATAGCTTACTTAAGAAAAATAAAATCATAGATCAGAACTTTTCAGGGAGCACAACGTATTTCTTACATTTTAAGCATTGCTGAGTAATAAGATCCAAAAGAAAAACTAATATCCAGACCATAAAAAGTTCTGAAAAAAATGCATAAAGCCCTGACATCTTAGAAATACTTCTTCTGGACACATGGAAAGAACCTTATGGTATGCAAGTTATCTTGGGCATTAAGATTTTTAAAGTATATTTGACTAGTTAAATTTACTTTTGAACATGTTTTTCTCAAGTACAACATGCAGTCCAGTATAAATCATTGCAACATTGTTATATTAGCTAATTACACTAAAGAGACAATGAAATTAAAAAGTTTTTGCATTTTATTACTTTTTTAGAAAGACTAAACTAGGACTTCTATATGTGGACCTCCTGCTCTATTGAGAGATGACAAGCAAGTTTGTCTCTACAGCAGCACTTAAAGCAGAATAGGCAGGGAACTTCTCTTGTAGATGCTACTCCATCAATCCCACCAATGCATAGGAAAAAAAAAATGTAAAGAAAAGGAAGCAAGAAATCTCTCAGCTATCCCATCAGTGAAAAAAAAAATGGAGCACGCTGAGATTTCCTCGTAACTTACTATGACAATACCTTGAATTTCAGCAGTATAAGAATCCAAATCTTATCTTCTCCATGCTCTTTATACTTATTTTTTTAATATATTTTTACATCTGTAAAAACACCCCTAGAGGGCACTCTAGAGCCCAGGATTTAAAAGTAAAGCAATGAGAAACATTGTTATGCAAATCACTCTTCCCCCTCCCCCACCCCCCAAAAAAAGGAAAACCAACCAACCAAAAAAATCATCTCTTCATTTTAAGCCTCAACTTACAACAGACACATCAGCCAAAGTGTTCCTAATCCACGTCACTGCTCTCCACTGCATTTCCAGTAAGATTAGCGTCAATTAACTAAATTTCCAAATAACACCTTAACATCTCCATTCTGCAGTTCTCTTTTCACACTGGAACTTTAAGATGTGTGCTCCCTTATGCCTCTATTCCTTGCCAACAGTTCTCATTTCAATTTCTTTATCAACCAGATAGAATTTTAGAATTCACAGCTGGATTGTGTCCATTAAAAAAAAAAATAAAAAAAATCACACAACTTATGGCAACATTTGGCAGTATCCTTGAGGATGAGGGAGAGAAAAAAAGTATTTCCCCCTTTTCCCTGAGACAGTGTCACTAAAAATATCACTAAATACAAGCTGCTATTTACTTGTGGTCAGGCTAGAGTGAGAGATGGCAGAGTACTAACATTTAAAGAAGCTGTTTTCTTGCCATCACAGTCACATCCTAGAGAAGAAAAGCAAGGACTTTTCAAGTTGTCAGATATCTCATAGGAAGTGGCTAATATCTCAGTTAATATACACAAGCTTAAGCAACCAAGAAGAGGTGTTTCCCCACCACATGAAGATGAGAAAGAAAAAAAAATAAATCTATTTGCCTTCCATGAGAAGAGCTTGGTTCCATATTTGGTTTGTTTGATTTCTTCATTTTAGCCTCAGAAATTGAAAACCTGAACTCATAGAAACTGTTTCTATTTGGGTATCATTATAGAGTTCTCCTTATTAAAGAAAAAGCATTTAAGAATTGTGTGAGTCCCTATATGTATGAACACAAAAACTGCAAAAATGTTTCACTATACTGGACATTCGTCATTAGAAATCAGAAGTGGTCACTGTGGGAGATACAGAAGTGGGATTAGGTGACAGAAGAACTAGAGAGGTCAGTTAATCAATTTAACAAGGCTTAATACTAGAATTAGCACTAGCTGAGTTTATTTAGATTTCAAATTAGCATACTAATAGACATTAATACTACAATTTCAGACTGCTTGGCATGAAATCTTCCTGCCATATTATCAAGGAACAGGAATTGCATAAATGCAACACAGCAATGTATATTTATTTCTTTCTCAGCCCTTCTCCTGACTGTTTCTGCTCAGACATACACATACCCAATTTAATACAATGAAAAATATACTAACATATAAAATCATAACTGCAAAGTTGAAACTCAGCTGAGTATGATGAGAGAAATGCTTTAGTTCCAACACTCCTACAGATCAAGTTGCAACACCAAGACGTGGCCTTGGTGTTCTATTAGTGTTAGTGCACTTCAGTCTGAGCTTGCATCTAAGCGGGGCCCCAAAAGCTCACATAAACCATTTAAGAAACCTGCCACCACCTAGGTGTAGTTTCTTCATAATTTTCACATTTTTTTCCAGGCAGCACAGATGGAGTTTGAACTTACGATGGCTGTCTCTGCTCTACTTCTTAAATCTAAGAGAGCTTTCTTGAAGAGTTAAAAAGAATAGCACTATGAAAGAGAATAATTTTAACAGTTTGGGTAGGTGGGAAATTGAGGCAATATCAAGACTGCCCTTGAGAAGACAAATGACAGCATGAGTACATTTTTAAACATCACAGGAGCTGAAGAAAAATTTTCCAACGAAAATTTTTTTTTTAATCATTTTATGATTCTCATCATGTAAAATGTTGTATGATACATCTGTTCCATCTTGACTCTTGTAAAGCCACTTAGACATCACTTAAACTTATAGAATTCAGCAGTATCTTAGGGTTTACCATCACTTACTGCCATAAGTGACAGTTGGCAGTAAGGATAAAATGCACTGGTTACAGACTCAAATTTTCTTCACTGAAGAGTCAAAAATAGAGCACTGCCATTCAAGAGCAAGAACAAGTAAGCTATCTTTACTACAGCAAAATGAAAGGATTGGATAGTTGCAGACCTGTTTTGTAAAAGAAAAAGAAAACAAGACAAAAAAAATCAACACCAAAACACCACCACCAACACACCACAAAACCCACCATCCAAAAAACCTCACCAACCATGGAAGATCTGGAGTACTTGTAATAGTGATGTTTTAATGAAAAAGATTAAAGCTAACAAACTACTCCAGAAGGACAGAGTTGGTTTGAAGAACAAGCAGTTTTTGAATGATGTGCAGAAGAGACCTCAGAACACAGTAAACTTCTAATTTTGCTTCTCACAAAAAAGTTAAAACAGACTCCACTGTTGGCCAATTAACTTCAGTAGTCACTTCTTTGATTGAATTAGATGTGCAAGGGACCTAGCTACCTAAAAACCAGCCAGGAGCTATTGCATTTAAAGGACTGCATAAATAAGATGCCGCGTTAGAAAACTAAACAGATCATGTACTCTGGCACTTTCAAAACTTTCATTTATTCCCTCTCGTATCTTTAGATAACATTTCTGCAAACTATGTTCTCTCACTGAATTTAAGGTGCAAAGCTATTACTAGAGTTTTAAATGAAAAGGCAAAATGAATTACTGCCTAGCAGAAACAAGAAAATATTACCAATGGACTCATGCAAACTACAAAACTCAAACTGACTGCTAGAGTAATGACAAAACCAAGGATTACTAAAGTGTGCTTGCATGAGATCATTTTATCTTTCAAGCCATTACCTGAAACCGAAAACTAACTTTTGACGCTGAATTTCAGATGTCTTCATCAAGTTCAAAATTAAGTGGTGAAAATCTATTTCAAGCAAAGGCTTTGTTTTTAACCTTTGTTCATATGCCTAAACTTAAATAAAAATAAGCAGAAATCTCTGTATACAATTATCAGACTCTGCTCACAGTGTCTCATAAGGGCATTAGGGGTTTTCAGTTGTTTACTTTGTATTCTCTTAAAGCAATACAAGTCCACTGACAACAGATGAATTTCAGAGTTATAAGACCGAAGTTTTGGAATAATCACAGAATCACAGAATCGCTCGGTTGGAAAAGACCTCTGAGATCATCATGTCCAACCATT
The DNA here is from genome assembly GCF_000695765.1 of Mesitornis unicolor. Classification (NCBI taxonomy): domain Eukaryota; kingdom Metazoa; phylum Chordata; class Aves; order Mesitornithiformes; family Mesitornithidae; genus Mesitornis; species Mesitornis unicolor. The sequence continues at coordinate 67,067 of NW_010195783.1, forward strand.
CCTGTCTACCCACTAAACCATATCCTTAAGTACCTCATCTACCCGCTTTTTAAATACATCCAGGGATGGTGACTCCACCACCTACCTGGGCAGCCTGTTCCAGCTTCTGACGACCCTTTCAGTAAAGAACTTCCTCCTTATCTCTAACCTGAACCTCCCTTGGCACAGCTTGGTGCCATTTCCCCTTGTGCTATCCCCCATCACCTGGGAGAAGAGACCAGCACCCATAATGATTCAAGTTCTACATTATCAAATATTGGAGGCTTTCATCTAGCTAAACTATTTCCAAGTTTTAAATTAACTACCATTTCCTGGGAAATAAACAGCCAGTGACACCTATTAGGCAACTGGATATCTTTTTGTAATAAGACAAGTTGAAGGGTTTAAAATATGTTAAACATGTATTTAACTTAAATTTATTTCACCAGGGAGGAAAATTAAAATTTTCTCAAAAGCCCTAGTTCTTCTGCACTTTAATGATCACACTCACCACTACACTTAAGCAAAATGGAGATCCTGCAGTAGCAGATCTATGCATTAGAAAAAATATCTTATAAGATCAAATAGCAACTTTCCACAGGATTGATTTTCACTGTCATTTTTAAACATAGAATGTAGTAAGAAAAAACCACACACACACACAGAACTTGCTAATTTTTACTAGTTTACTACTGTGAAGTTTAAACGCAGTAGAAGATGTGAACTGTGGTTGCTATTTATTGTTGAAAGGTCATCTAATACCACATAATGAATACATTTGCCATATAAACCATAATCACTAATTTCACAAAGAATTCCAATAGTGAAAAATACTTTTTGTCATGCAGATCTGCCTAACAACTCCTGCTCAGAAAAAGCAGCTTTTAAGAGATAAATGAGAAAGGGGCAAAGACAAAGTTATTTGTTATTTTTCTTTTTAGAAGTTGATTCTTTGAGGAAGGTGAAGGTGTATCATACTTTCACTTCTACTTGCACACTTACCCAGAGTAAAAGAAGGATGTCCTTAGTAAACATTAACTGAATCTTAATGTTTCACTGAAATAGGTAATTTTTCCTGCTGTCTTGGAACCATTTGAGAAATTCATAAAGAGAGAAAGTGAATTTAAGAAGGATGTTATATTTCAAAAGGAAGAAGATGCATAGTGAAAGTTGAGTACAAAGAATAGATGAACAGATACTTTTTACAATAATAGATCTGTAAAGTAAATATGATTTTTCCATTAGCTTCTCTAGTAATGGACCTTTCTGGACACGTATTGGTCTGAGTTGATTTTAGTTTAACTGCAACAGCAGTAATCTAGTGGTCAGGTGACTTTTACCTAAATTAATTTTAACTTTAGTTTGTTTTTTTGCAATCATAATACCTACAGTTAGCAAACAACTAACGAAAGGTCTGGGATTCTGCTAATGACCCTAAGGATAATACAAAAAATATATATTACAAAATCTCACAAAGAAAAAACAAATAAGCAGCTGTTTCCAGTGTAAGCATTAAAAACACACCAAGTACATCCAAAATTGAGGAGAACACTACCACCACAAACATCATACTTCTACTGGCAAAAACGTTGGGATAACGACTAAACCTTTCCTTCCACTACTGTTAAGTGTTATGGAAGTTGTTGACCTTAACAACAAAATTTTGTTCCATACTGACTAAACTCAAACATAATAGGAGCAACAATAATTTGACTTCACAAATAGGGTGTTTGCTTTTTGGCTTTAAAATCTTGACTGCAAAATGACCCAGATTAATGCTTGTCTTTCTCTAGTATTTCTAGTAGGTGACACTTGAAGAAGTGAAGGACAGAATTATAATCTTCTTTGGGTACAGATGTGCCAAAGCACAGTTCTACATTCAAGCCAATCTTGGAATTGAACATTTTAAAAGTATTTTATTACTGCAGTTTTTGATAAAAATCAATGGTAAGCTATATGATGCTGAGAAAATATGTTCAGTTAAAAAAAATAAATCACACAACCAACCTACAAGAAAAATATCAAAGGCCTCAGAAATATATTCATCCTGAAAGTTTATGCCAGTAGTCTCATTTTAAAAGAAAATTTATTTAATCCTGGGGATTTTGGTATATTCCAGGCAGAGATTTAATCATAAACCTCATTGCTTCTTCTCTCCCTCTATGCTAAACCTGCAAGGATTAAGTCTACCTGAATCTATCTAGCACTCAGTCAATAAAATCTGCATCAAACTATATTAAGTTCTCACATCACAGAAATCCTTTTCAGATATATAATTATTCACACTGTTATAATGCGTAACAGTTGATCACACAAAGCCTACCAGATCAACTGAAATGCATTATATTGTCTGAGAACTACAACCACTTGTTCCCTGGTGACCAGGACAACTATATTCCCAAAACAAATGGCAGGGCTGAGCCAGTCTGGTTAATTTGAGAAGAATGCCAACACAACAGGTATGGGAGAAGAGCCACATGCTCCCTATGTGATTCTTCAGCATTGTAATACATAGGGTTCAGGTGCCAGTGAGAACTATGGATGAAGGCTTAAGCCTTCGTGATGGCAGGGAAATGGGAAATGAAAATTTTCAGAGCTTCTCAAATTCCTCTTGCCTTCTGTACAGTCGATTCTCATATTTTTTTTTTTACATACATCTAACTTATTTTCTGTGCTAAAAAGGCTTCTGCTCAATCTCCAAACATCTTTCAGCTATATCCCCTCAAATCTACCCAGAGATACAAAAATCCGCCATACTACATCCTTAGACCTGTCCTATTTTTCCATTATTGTGACTGACAGAAGGTTAAAATCTTTTGAGGACATTAAAGAAAGATCTTGTTAGAATATTGAACTGACTGTTGTTCATTTCCAAGCTAGAGACAGATATTGGGGTATTTTTAATCTCCAAACTGATCACGCATGCAGGCTGCAAGGTTAAAGACTTCCTGCTATTCGTAAGGATAAAACTCCTTCTTTCCCCTTCTCTGTATGCAGAGAAAGCTTACAGACAGCCAGAACCCAGAAATTTAGCTTTTTCTCCAACTGGAACAAGAGCATAAGTCTAAATATGATCACAGATGTATAAAGCAGAATATGCTTTACTTACTTGACGTAGATGATGTGAGCCACCATATAATCACAAGTATTATAAAAGAGGTCCCTCTGAACATTACATTATATGCGCACCAGAATCTTCAGATGATCTCAGTACCACACTAACTTACTCTTGTTGGAATCAATTAAAAGATCCAATGACAAATTATTTAATTTCCAAAATCTGCAAATTACAATGTAGAAGAACTCTACTGATGTGTGTACCTTGCCACCCACCCAGGTGGCCACAATATGAATTCTGACTTCTGTGGATATTGACAAGTCAGCAATATTTAGCACTCATGAGTGGGGAAACCACCACTAAAAAAACCCAAAACGAAAACCGGAAGACCACACAGAATTTCTGTATGGATTTCTAAGTGATGAAACGTTGTAGACTGAGCTGCAGCTTTAATTTTTAACCATCGTTAGTTTTACTACACCACAAATATGGCTATAACTGGTACATGGAAGCAAAATGGGCAGCGAGGTCATAAATGACATTACATATGTGAGCAATATAGATATGATTACAGAATTAATAGGAAAGGCAAACATGAGTCCTAGGTATTCAAGGTAATCTCCAAAATATCTATTTAAATTGATAAGCTGCACCTATCACTGACTTTCTATAAAATAAAGCTTAGTAATAGTTTCTAACTTTCACAGAAACGCATAGTGGTTTAGGCAGTGCAAATTTCAGTCTTACTGAAAGTATACATGTACTTTTCTAAGATAGTGTAGCTACTTAATTTCAACACTGTATATATTCACAATGAAGTCATGACCCAAAAAAGTTTATGTACCTTTTTAGGATGAGAAAGTTAGGGGAAAACAAACACTTTGTGTTACTCCCTGTAGGAGTAATGCACTACTATTGAAAAAAAAAGTTTTGTTTCATCATAAAGTACCAAGCACCATATTGAGATATACCATGAAACACACTTGGATGAAATCCAAGATTGAGAACCACTAGAAAAGCAATTGAGTGTTTTAAGAGTTCATCTGTCTTTCTGACATTGTATGGATTCAGTTTCCCCCAGATTAAAACATCCTAGCAACCTTAGCAATAAACTAACAGTCCGAGTTTCACTTCTTTAGTAAGAAGTAATGTACAATTTTACCCCATCTTTTCTTGACTTAGAAGCCAGATAAAGGTATGAAAAATGCAGTATATATTTACAATGGTGCTGCATAACCACGATTATTCTAAAACTATTATATTTATTCATAAAGATTTTACTCTGTAGAAAATGTTAAATAGGAAATACATAAAGAGTGCCAGACAAGGATATGCTGTGATAATTTCAGTTCATTCATACTCTTACTAAAAGAATGCTAAAGCTCAAAATGTTCCAGTGCTTTTGAAGGAAAAAAAGTTATTTTACTTCTATTTTTCAGAAGTGTCCTTTATCAGAACCAGCCTACGAACCAGTCTTAACTATTGTACAATCAGAAATAATTCCCTAAACCTCAACAGGGATGTGGTGACATTCTATAGCTCCCAAACCATATGGTACATCACCTTAAGACATCTTCCACAAAATCTGATTATACAGTTCTTTTTGGAGGTAGCAGAAAGTAAAGCATAGGTAAAGGCATATCACCTTATATATACTTAACTGTTTAGATTTGCTGAATTTCTTCAAAATTAAAATGAATAGCGATATGAAGAAATCAAGTTCTATGCCACGGCACAAGAATTTTTATTAAAGATCCTTCTAAATAGACAAAGAGTATCCATAAGTTCACAGCCTACTTTGTAGCATTGAACTCAACTATTTTAGGGGCTTAGATGTCAGCTTATAAAATAAGCTCCATTACCAAATCAGTTGGATGTATATACCCTGTAGGGGAAAAGCAAGAACATGACTTCAAAGAACACAGTTTGAATACATCTGTGTTATTTTTACCCTAAAAAAATTGCTTCCTTTCAGAAGCCTGCCCCTTTTTCACTGATTCATTCAGGCCAAAATAGATTGGGGGGTGGGGGGAAAAGGTACTTTGAAAAGAAAAAAATAAAAAAAAACCCAAACCCAAAAACCACACCGGTATGAAAAGACTTTGTGAAAGAATCTCTCATTTTCACTCTAAGCAATTAAAAAATTGCTATGAAAAGAGCACAGAATTCAGTGCAAATTATGAGCAATCAGATGAGAAGTCAAAAGAGAAAGAGGTGGCCAGAAGTATTAAATTACACAGCTACTGCAGTATTACATAATGAGATTCCCAAGCTAATTCTCGAAGGGTTTTATTCTTTCTTTCCATGTTTCATAAGAACTTCACAAGCTCCAAATATTTGAAGGATTTCTTTATCTGTGGTAAAGAAATGAATCTAAACTGTCCCTTCCCAGCTTTTCTGTAGGACAGTTTCAGATACTGGAAGGCCACTATAAGGCCTCCTCTCAGCCTTCTCTTCAATCCCACCTCTCTCAGCCTGTCTTCATAGGAGAGGTGCTCCAGCCCTTGGATCATTTTTGTCACCCTAAGAAAGGGGATAATTAGCATGTTTGGGTTGTTGGGGTTTTTTAAAAGGTATAAAAAATGAAAATAATATTAAGTAAACTAGTAATTAATTGATAAATTCAGAAATATACTACCAACCTAGAAACTACTTGGATGGATAAAGGAAATAAAAAAGCCTTTTTCCACACAAAAGCTTAATACACAGAGAAAAGGTCCCTTCCAACCTAAACCATTCTATGAGTCTATCAACAAAGTAAAGCTTCTCATGACTATTGTAGTTTCAGGCTATATTAACTGTGTTCAGATTCCCTGCCTCGCCCCCTCAAAAAAATGTCAAGTATCTTCCACAGGAAAAAACATAACCATTGCTTTAAAAATCTCTCCTGATGGAAAGAAACACTTCACACAAGAATTTAGCTGGTCAAGGCACTTTACACCATTCAGGGATGCTATAGCTTTCTCTGGTCATAGGAATTTTTGAAAAGCCAGCATAATCTCAGATTTCCTTTCCAGCTACCCTCAGAATCACTCTGGAGTACTCTCAGAAGTTTAGATAGAGACGGAAACAAGTAACAATAAAGAGATGACTTTATTTGTAAGACAAAATAACCACTCAGCTGTGGATAACCAAATTCTGTTTTTCTATAAAAAACTTAATTATACTTTTCCTAAATAATATGGAACTGCTTGTACAACTTCAACTGTAAACCTTGTTCTGAAAACTGATATGAAAAGTTTTGCAAGTAAGTTCTTAAAAATGTATTTTTATAAGATCAGTTGATACTGTGCTTATCATTCTGAAAAGGTTTCCGTTCTTCCCGGAGGAAAACTGGCAATTCAGCACTTCAGCAAAGAGCATTTCTTTGCAAGAAACTACAAAAATACACATCATGCAAGCTTTGCACAACCCAATCCATATATTATAACTACAGGAATAAGCAGAATATATATGTGAATCACTTCTGAGTGTTAACTTTACCCATCAAAGTACCTGCATTGTTCTTTTTAAGTGAAATAATGCAGGCATTAATACAGTTACAGTAACAATGTAACTTGCATTTTGAAGGCACTTATGCATGGGATACTTATCAGGTAAAGATCCATATAGTGCTTACTTCAAATTACACACAAGACACCACAGTTCAGCTTTAAAATATTTCATGCATATCTACAGCAATAAATGACTCAGATTTAACTAGCTTTGATGTTATGTTTCTGCAAAGGAAAAATAAAGTGCTCCAGTTCTGCTTGTTACTCTTGCTTGCTATGACACACTGCCACCAGGTGGAGATACTTTAATACAAAACTACCTATTCATGTATAGAGTGGGAGGAATTTCACAATCTGAAATTGTTATTGTAAATGAAATGATCAATGAAAACAGAATCTGAATTAAACTACTTAATTCTAGCATATACTTTGTGCCTACTGCCAATATTAATGCACCTACAGGCCAAGACTTGATATAAAATATTCTGAAAATTTTCTCGGATTTGATCCTAAAAATTCGGAACTCAGAGAAATTAATTATTAGGGCTCAACAGGAGGCACCAAGCTGAAGAATCAGTTAAAATGCAATCCTGCAGTGCTAGCCTATTTTGCCTGAAGGAGGGTATCTGCATGCGATTGATCGCTTAACAGAAACAAAAGACAAAACTAATTTGAGGCAACTAGGTCATGAGACGAGTTTGACAGAACAGCTGCTTCTCTAACATATCGAATAGAGACAAGACAAGTCTATATTTTAAGTGGCAGTAGGAAAAAAAACACACCAAACAGGTTGTCAAAGACAATACATGGCTCCTCTCTTCCCAGAGACAAATAACAGTGTTACATGAAAATGCTTCATGGTTTTCCTCAAGGTCTGTCATGCTGCTTGTACTTCGTGGCTTCACAATTCAATCTGTACTTTGAGGGGAACACCTTAGAAAACAAACACAAGTAAAGGCAATATTTGAATGATGTAGCAGAGCCACCCCACCCTTTTCACAATCTACACTAGCAATACGATCCACTCACATGCACCTACCTGCTTTATATAACAGGAAGAACAAGAATTTTTTTCATCATTAAGTCTTTGCTGGACATAGGTAATGAAGACAAGGAGGAAAAGGCAAATAAGGCTGAGAAACAAGAAAGACCCTATGTCAGCATTTGGTCTTCTGGAGATTGCCAGCCAAAGACACTGCTGTATCTAGAACATCGTCTTTGCAAACTTCCGTCTTTCCCAAAGGCAGAAACAAGTAGAAAAGATTTGCTATCAGGAGAAGTTCACAATTGGCTCCATGCCAAAAAGCATCAAACCTCCAATTAAGCTTTACTAAAAAATGCATAGCAAAGATGGAGAAAGTTTCTCATATGAAAAAAATGTTTGTAAATTTTACACATCTTTCTGTGGACCTACATAGTTTTAAAGATATTTAGTATTACATGAAAACTAAAATTGGGCATCAGTCTTTTCTTCATATTTAAGATGTCATTCCATGTTCTTCATTACACCTTTGTTTTGGTTTAGTCCTCCAGGACTCAAAAAAAAGTAATATCATCTTCATATGAAATCCCTTTTGAAAGCACCCACTTTACATTCTTCTTCTAATTTAATCTTTTCATAGTACATATTTAAGAGTGGGTTTTTTACTTTAATTTGCAATACAGAATATTCTTCTCTGGGAAGAGAGCACAATATAAAATACATCTATATCATGAGACATATGATATCTTTTTAATTATACTTGGTTACCTTTTTTTAAACAGAATTATTGCAAACGGAAAATAAACACAAATTAATTTACTTAAAATATTTGCACTGTATTCCTTAGACATAAATTTTAATGTGTCATAAAATGAAGAATAAAATATCTATGTGAAGATTATGTGTTTCAGAGATGTTTATAAAGCAGTGCACTATTTCTAAATCAGAAGTCTCACTGAATCAGACTTAGCCTAGCATATTTAAAGAATACCAGTGGAAATCCTGTGGTTAGTATTTAGCAAAAAGAGAAAGATCCAGATCTAATAAGGTATATTGCCGTATTGAGTAGGATGATGAGATGTATTGAGTAAGGACATATTAAATTCGAGTTATGACAACATTTAATGATTTAACATGAGCCTGGAAAAGCATATGAAGATGAACCAGAACTAGAAACCAGACACTTTCAGAAACTTGAGAATACTCAGTCTGTATTAAGTACTAGAATGACAGGCATACAAGGTTGCCATGTGAAGCAGTAGTTACATGGAAACAGTAAGAAACTTGCAAAACTTTTAAACTTGCAAAAGCTCATCTACCTTACAAACGGTCATCCCTGTTTTCTTGGGGTATACTAGGATTCAACATTAATGCTCAAAAAGGCATTCAAGTAATTATTAGGTGGTGAATAGGATTCAATAATCAGGAGGAAAAAAAGACTGGAAAATGTCTGCCACAAACTATAACTATAAATAAATTATGTACTTTGACATATACATGGATAGTCTGATATGCTTCCAAATTGTATGAACTTAATATCTGTAGCGGTATCAATTTCTTTCCTCCACTGATATAGTGATACAAATCAGATGTATCTGATGAGAACATTTTATGGCCAGTATTTTATGATTTATTTTTTATGTTAACTATTGAAATCTAAATTACAGAGCAATGCAATTTTAAATTAAAGCCTAAACATCTCAGACTTGCATGAGTAGGGTATCTATAAATGAAAGAAGGAAATGTTTGTTAAGTTGCAAGATCTGAATAGTTATTGTCCTGCCAAGGATACTGCTGTTTCATGAGAAGATATGAAACATTCCAGACTAACATCTCTTTTCATTTGTCCTTTCTTTTTGAGGAGTGTATGGAGCTAGACTTTGGAGTGTTTAATGTCAGTTATTTGCTGGCACTATGATTCTTTTTTTTTTTCTTTAGGCACAGTTGCTTCTATTAATTGATACCATAATTACAGCACATTTAGGAGAATATCTGCCTATCTTCTGGGGTTCCAGCTTTCTGTGTTGTCTGAGAAGACCAGAAAAAAAAAGCTAAATTGAAGAAATTAATGGCATTATCATAGGGAGAATACAGAAATTTGTCTGGCACCTGTGATGTGTCAGATGTAGAAGTCTGCATTCTGGAAACTGCATCCTTCCCTCCCAATACAAATTGTTAGTTATACATACTGCTACTACAATACTGTAGACTACTTACCACAGTGAGCAACCATGCACAAAGAAGTACTTGCTGCAAAATTCTTACAGTCCAGGAAATTAACTTCTCAGGTACCTACACCTAGACTAAGTCCTCTGTGATATATTACCAACTACATTGTCTTTTTAATCAATGTATTTTTCTATTACTCTCAAATATACTCAGATATCCTGTAAACTGGAGGGCACCTATTCTAATGTCCTTTATGAAAATATTGTAAAAACATGTATAGACATGTAAACATGTAAAAACAACCTAAAACAATTTGAAAGATTCAAGTTATTTTATACTTCATAGTTGTCTTATGACTAATGAATGGAATCAGCAATTCTGAATATTTTTTTCTCTGCAGATAGTACACTGATTTGTGAACACCTTATCATGGATTGTTTAAAAACATACAAAAATGTCACAAGTAAAATTCTTCCTCTTCAAAATGAGTCACTTTCTCAGATCATCTCTGCAGAGAATACAAATACTGATCACTTCATTTCATGTTTTCAGTGACAGCTTGGTGAAGCTTACTTGGCTATGACTTTAAATACCAGATTCTTCTTTAAGCAGCCCCAGAACAGTTTTTGTCAGTTCCATTGAAAACTCATGCTTTTGTTTCTAAAGGTCATAATTCCTATTATTTCTATTGTTTAGGAACTGCTACTTATTTTGCGAAGACAAAGCATTTAGAAAGCATTTCTTTCGGTCTATAAAACTAGACTCTACAGGCACACCTTCAAGGTACTAGTGAAATGCTACCTATTTTTAATCTCATACTTTGGACTTAATTAACCAGTGCTAACTCAAAACATGGTATGAGTAAAAATAGTTGTCATTGTGGGGCAAATCTTTACACAGATTTTACACATTTGAAAGTTCTAGAAACAATTTCTTGAACAAGTATGCTACTATTTAGTACGGATTATTTAAATCATTAACTGTTATTACGTAATTAAATAGCAAATTTCAATGTACCTTTTATTTACTGAATACAAAAGGATAAATGTCAGAGTTTAATGCCAAAAATAATTTAATCAAGAATACGGTAGAACAGCACTTTCTGGTTAAAAGATTCCAATGTCCTTCTGTAGGCACAGCATTACAGCATTCCCCTCAAATCTCTTTACATCCTTCTTAAAATCACTTAGCTTTATACAGCCATTATTTTGAAGGCTGTTCCACATTTTCCTTGCTCTTACAGATGGAAGCAGTCTTTACATTTTCAGGCTAAAATTGTTCAGTTAGTTTGAACCCGTTTGTTCCTTCACAAAGCACATACTTTAACTTAAATAAAGACCAATTCACCTTCCTTCCACTTATCACTCTAGAATTATGAGAGACTCCAGACATATTCCCTCTCCACTTCAAACAAGCCCATTTTCTGTCACATCCTGATGCCTTATTTCTCATCTTGCACAAACATTCTTGAAAACTGAATACCATACATGTATACAATATTAAAAGAACAGATTTCATTAGAATCTAGGACACTGGCATAACTACATGAAAAGAGTTATTTATTTTTGAAAGCTATGTGAGATATACATGTTCACACACACAAATATATACAGCTTTGCACACCAGTTGTGTTAGAGCAGCAAGCCTGTACTGGCCAGACATCCTTCTGCTTTTTAAACAAAGGGACAGCATTTGCCACTGAATCTTTACTTTCATACAAGATCATGTGATGAAAATTACCTGCTCATTCATTTTGGCTTCTACTTGCAATGCAGAAATCTTCTGGTCATTATCTCCACCATGCAGTTTCCCTTCATCCTTTTTAATATCTCCTTCCCCTCCTTACAAAATCTTGGCACTGCAATAACTAATTTCAAAGACCCTGGATTCAGGAATGCATGAGACACCTCAATGTGTTCCACCCTCACCAGCACGCTCAAGAAGGGTTACAAAAAGTAGTAGTAGGAACTGATGATGAAGCTGGTGAGATTTCAGACAGAACAGAGCTGTGCATAACTTGAGACAAGAACAGTTTGTGTATCAGATGGGAATTAGTAGATTTCTTAACTTATGTATCTCAAATTGTTTGGTGTCTCTCCTAAGGCTCACAGATCTTTCACCATAAGATGAAGGAAGAGAAGACAACAACAAAAAAAAAAAAGGAAGTGCCACTCCTGTCTACTACCATGCACCCTGAGTAAACTGAGGTTAGACAAACCAATCCTGCTTGTGACTCACAACCAACGTTCTACTGATACTGAGAATTACACATTACAAATATGAAACATTCTGACTCTTGTACAGGGGAAACCACTGCCTGAAGTCCCTTCATAAATGAAACATTACTCCTGTGTAAGAAGGAAACAGGGGAATGAGGGTGGGAGTGGCACAGAGCAGGGGAAAAGTGCTGCAGGACCAGGACCGTAGGTTCACAATCTGTACATGAGATGTAAACACTACTTTCTGCATAGGCTGCACCACTGTCAGTGAGTTGAGAAGTATAAATTTATTCCGCAAATACATACAGCTTTCTGTCTGGGATTTCTAGCTATACAAATACCATTCCCCTTTCTTTCACCTTATTAAAATACATAACTTTTATTTTAACATAAGAGTTAAGGAAATGATAGATTTCTTTCCACAAGTTTCCTTCCATTTAAAAATTCACCCAGCAGTATAGTTCACTGTCAATCACTAAAGTTCCTCTTTAACTCAAAGCACACATTCAGTATGATCCTGATTTGTGTCTTCCAGAGGAGTTTTTTTTTGTTGTTTTTATATATGACAATATAAATTTTCTCCTCTTGTTAGACTACTGGCATTTCATTGCGTGGCTTCCTCTGTCTTTGCTCTGCCTAATAGGACATTCAAACCTTTCACTCACTGCAACTCGAAAATAACTGTGCTCAAATGAGCTAGTCAAAAAAAATAATGCTGCATCTCTGCAAAGTTCAGGCACTTGTCATCACTGTGATAAAACAACTGAATCTGCTCCCTTATGCAAGATATTGAATATGACACCTGTTACAACAGCCTCCTTTGTCTTCCTTTACTACCAGTAAAGATATAATATACAGAAATACACCTTTTAAAATAAAATTATAGGAAAAAAAGTCTTACATATACTAAAATTGCAGTTTGAATTGCAAAACTTTGCTAGTAGTAGAGTTGATCTAAAGTTCAGAGGGGAAAAATGGTCTATATGAAGCTTAAAGAACTTATTAAATATACTATGGTTTTAATTGTTTACAGCAAACCTTTCATATTTCATTTGCAGAGGAAAGTTTGCCAAAAATCATATAGGCAAGTTATGAACATAAAATTGTCACGAGTTGGTGCAAAGTCTGAAGCAAAAAAGACTAGCGATTTGAAAATGTATGTCTATGAGAAAGAAGAATATTATTAACTCGCCCCTCTAAACTGTGATTTTGCACTTAGCTCTAGATGATAATTTTCATACTCCCTCTAAATAAGTTAAGGCATTTTCTTTCTTCTGACACTCTTTTTCTAACCAGTATCTCAGATGTTATTTTAACAATTCGAGTGACATCTCTTGTAGGGCTTTTCTGGGGTATTGTTTAGCTTTCTACAAAAGCGAAATAGAGGCTTAAATATTGACTATAAACTCTGTATTGAAAATTACCTGTAACTAACTATAATTTCACCAAATAACTTCATCATCCAGTGAGATCTTGCATGTTTTGATTTGACAAATCAGTTAAGTATTTTTTGTCTACCTAAAAATCCTTTCTATAACTGATTTTTTTTTCCCTTTCTCTCAGTAGTTTTAACAGCCTGAATATATTAGATACAAAATGTACAGTACTTCCCTTTCATTTCAGCTGTTCCCGCCTTTTAACTAGCTGTTAACTAGTCAAGAAACAATGAACTGTATTTGTTACAGCTGACACATTCAGAAGTTAATCGCTGACATGGATTTGGCAGCTATCCCAGTACAGGAAAAAAAGAATGTATGGATTACAGCTACTTTGCATTCTGGTCAGAAGCACACACTAGCAACATGACAACGAACTTTGCACTCAAAAAGATCCCTCTTTTAGAGGGCTGCATTAAAGATTGGAAACTAAATAAAACATCTCATTTACCAAACTGTTGATTTTACAGACTAAATCTGTAAATCAGGATTACAAAAATCAAGGTACATATTACATGCCACAAATCGTAACTTCTAATAAAATTATAATTGTTCTTGACAAGTAGCCTATTTAAACATGGAAAAAAAACCCACAGCAAACCCATTTTTTCTAAGTAACAAAAAGGTACTTTTTACTAAGATTGCCACATCATTTTCAGTAATTACTTAAATGATACACAAACTTCCATGCATTTACAGCTTTTATGTTTCCCAAAAATATAATGAAACTTGTTGGAAAAGATGCCAATTAAAGAACCGAGAAATTAAAAAATAGGTATTAAATATCCAACTGCACAATTAAAAATACTCTCAAAAATAAAATTAAAAAAAATACAATGTCCTTGTAACTCTGACCAAGTTGCACTACCTTTTCTGTTCTGGAATTACTCTCATGGTAGATGCTATAAATATTAATCATAACTTAACTTGTTTAGGATAGTATAGGTTATATTTTTCTTCATCACCATAGTCCCTATAGGAAGGAAAAAACATGTTCTTTTTAGCCCTGTGGAACCTAGGAGAGGAGCAGTACATCTCAGACTATCAGACCTTTGCAGAACCAGTGCAGAGCCATCTGTCTGTGCCTCTCATCACCATGGCTGCAGGTAGGGAAGCTTCCTAAAACATTCCGTTCAGTACCTAAGTGAGAGGACACTGAACAAAATTCAAGCACTAGAAAAGTTAAATAGATGTTATTGACTTTAAGGAAACAACTATACTCATACACCCATTTAGAAGGTGCACCATCATTTCTGCAAGTCATCTGGGGAAGAAGAATGAATATTCATACGTATTCAGAAGGAGGTGGTGATTGATTTTATGAATTTATGAAATATGATTGGTTTTAAACATGGAATTTTGACAGCCCTTGCATACACGTTTAAAGCTTCTGCTGAGTCTCAACCTCTCTACATTGCCAATGGTTAAAACGCAAAGAGATTTTGCTGTGTTAAAATAAATCCAGTTATACACAAGTTACATGAGTTGCCTGTACATACACAAGTACAGTTGCATTCTCTGTACCTCTCCTTTTTTACAATCCCCTTCTTGTTCTTCTGCTATCCTTTTCCAAGTATTTGAGAACTGACTTTAAATAAATTGTGCTGCTGTTTATACAGCTAATCCAATTTGCAGCAATAGATAACCTCTTACGTGTATAAACAATGCAGGGAACACAAAAGCCTGCTCCTCTAATTACTCTGTTCTCTCAGTTGTGCTGGGGGATCAGGGAATGTGTGTTCCCATCAGCATTTCAGAGGCCTCTCCATTTTTACTGTGTGGATTAAAGAATCTACACAGGTTGCACCAGCATTTGAGACCCTGTAAAATGCTCACTCAAAGCACTTGCATAAGTAACATTATTGCCTACTTTTTACGTTAATAGATGATAGAATTGATATAATTATTTTAATACTTCTATTTTTCAAACTAATATTAACAGATTAATTTAGCATTTTTGTAGAAGTATTTCAATGTGTTTGAGGATCATACAAAAGCAGCTATCTAACACCATCCCAGTTCTAAATAAAAGCAAACAAAACCCAGGAAGACAAAAGTAGGTCTACCTTCATTCTAAAAATAGATACAAACCCCAAGACTACAGATATCCACTCCAGCTATTTTAGTAAATGGAGTTTGCAAGAAGGAGAAAAAAGTGGTCAGATTCTGATCCTATCAATACTGACAGCATCTTTCTCAATTTCACATACTTAAAGAGTCACCAGTCCAATGTTCACAACCAGCCTTGAACACCAAAACAGCCTGTTTGGCCATGGAAAGCAAAACAATTTGGTTACTCATTTCCATCCTTCAAAGAGATAAATGATGACAGCTATCATTTCAAAACTTTAAAAAAGTGATTTCTGATGCAGTGTCAGAATAGTTGGTGGGAAACAAAAAAAACCCAACTATTTAAATCAGGTCTTACAGAATCTGTAGGGTAATTTTTGGTTTTGTGTTGAGGTTTTTAGTTTTTCTTTCCCCATCAATCTAGTTTCCCTGCCAAAAAACACATTTCTATTTTGTTTCCTTCTCTTAAAAGGGAAGAGCTGAGCATTCCACTTGCTAATCTGAAGATTTAAATAAAGATTTCTGGGGATACTCCTTAGGATCCTAAAGGAATGCCAAATCATCACACCCACCAAACACTCCAGCCTCAGATAAAGCCCATTTAAGACAGAGCTCCTGGAACCAGTATGCACACCCCTAGAGAACAGCAGATAAATCAGTTTACACTCACTGCATATTTTCATGTCAGCTTTGAAACCGTATCTTCCAAAATAAAACAAGGGTGACTGTTAAAACACTACCATGAAATCAGGAGAGCTGGTTCAATTCTGGAATCACAAAGGACTTTCTGTCTGACCTTGATCAAGTTTCTTTGTTTCTCTTTACACCAATAAAAAGGGAAATCAGTACAATTAAGGAAAAAACACCCATCGGTCCCTGACTTCTCTCATTTTGTACAAAAATACATGATGTTCATATCCTGGGTATAATGCAAAAAGAAACCAATTTTAGAAATACTTGAGTTACTACCTTGTTTTTTTCTGTTTCACAGACTATGACAAAATTAGAACAAAATCCAATATATTAAGTAAGGATTACTGGCTAAGCTGCAACACTAATATCTCCCTTTTCTTTCTGGTGTCTGAATTAAATGAGTCAGAATATACATCGGGCCATATTTACAGGTAAAATTCATGAGGCAAAAATAAAGTTCTGTATTAAGCCACAAATCTTCACAATGGGAGAAACTAGGTTTCCTGCCTACTAGTAATGTACTTACAAGAAAACCAGTCTTCCATATTCTTCATTAAATCATTCTTTGTTCATATAAACATCTAATCTACCGTCTAGAAATGGTTAGTATTCAGTCTGTTGGATCTAATCTCTGATTTTATTTGTATGAAGAACAAAAATATAGTTTGAAAACGAAGTAATAACTTAAATTTAAAACACTAAGTATTACTGATTTAATAAAGCTGGGATTTCCTTTGTCACTAGTAGCTCACATCCTCTCAGTCATACCAGTTTGAATCTGGTACTGGATTGTCTTCCAAAAGGATACTGTTTGACTCTTACTTCATGAATATAAACTGTCTGGCCACTCTCAGAAAACTTATGCCACATTAAATGCCCCTAAGAGAAGTTAGAATAGAGGTCAGTGTGTCTTCCTAGAATTTATGGAATAAAACTGAGTGTCTGAAAAGATGGTTCGACTTTTAGGGTACCACCCTAAAGACTTGGGAGATTGAATTGAATTCATTGCTCTGTGACATCACTTCTATTTAGATCACAGATGCACAGCTGTGGACCAAGCTAGCTGTGCCTATGACATCACCAGCAAAAGTGTGATTAAGTATGATGCAGAGACACCTTAACTCTGGAAAAAATACATGGATGTCAACATGGTCACAGCCTATGGCAAATGAAACTATTTACTTGGAGTCAGAAATCTTCCTCCAGTTCTCCCGTCCCTGACAGATGTGAGCACTCTGTGCTGTAAGGACAGTGCTGTGTCATTCAGACTTCCTGGTTTAGGTTTTCTTTAGCTTGAGGATCTTCGCACTGTCCCACCTTTATCTTGCTGTGGGCACATCAACAGTCTTTGGCAGGCAGATGCACGCACTGAGTTGGCCAGATGCAACCTAATGGCAATGTGTGCATCTGTAATTACCACAACACCGTGCTAATGTTAACAAGCCGTAACAACAGTTTGTTCAAGCACTGTCACAGGAACGGCAGGTTCAGTTTTTGATTTGGAGCTAGTTTATCTTCAGTTAACTGGGAGCATGAGCAAGGAGAGTTTGCATCTGCCTAGAAGATAAAAAGTGGACACACCTGCTAGCTTAATTTCCTGCTTTTCCATTTATTGGTAAGGCTGAAGGTGTTGTGAAAATTAGTATGCTTCATATTGAGAATTCCTCAATATGTTATTGATACTAGGTACCATACATGTTCCAGACAAGTATACAGAAGCAAGTTTAGACTTCATTAATAATATTGAACAGATAATTATGGAAAACATATTATTTAGTAGAGAACTTCATAGACCAAAAAAAAGTGGTCTTCACTTATCTGTTCCGCAGAATCTATTTCTAAATAAAAAAATCATCCTCGTTTAGCCTTCTTTAGTTTCTCTCTTCAGACTAACAAAGGTATTATTTGTGTCTGTTACGATAATAGGTTCCATTATGTGAATATATATATACACACATGACATTGAACGGACAGATCATGTACTTTTAAAGAGATAGGTACTGTACTCCGATGACAAAAAAAGAAGTGTTTTCCTTGTTGCTTGTAATTACCAGCAAATAGCATGCATACTTTTGCAGTTGAACCAGCCCTTTTTATTGCCAGGCAAAACTGACCATCTGCATTACCGAATGTAAGAGGTTAGTTAGAACCAAAAGTCTTACCTCAAAAATATTTACTTCCCTAACATCATACCTCAGCAACTGAGTTTAGATGATGCAATTACATTGCACAGTAGAAGTGAAAGGCAACACTGCTAGAGAAGAGAAATTCTGCCAAACGGATGTAGGGCAAAGCTCACTGTTAACTCAATGAATCTTTGAGGAGGTTAACCATTTCTACTCTCATTTTCCTTCTTATAAGACACCAGGACCCCAAACATTTTTATAATGTAAAGACTAAAAAAAAACCAAACAATTCTTTATGTAGTTAGGAATGAAGACTTACACAAAAGTTTCACGACCAGTCAAACTCAGACTGATAATACAAATGCATGTATTGCAAAAAAATGTTTACTGTTAAAAGTAGTTTTTGCTTCCATGTGCATTTTTTCCCTGACAACTGCTTAGAAAAGCTTATATTTTCATTTTTGCTGTCTCAGTAATTCTTTGTAATATATATTTACAGCTATTTTTATTTCAGAAAAACCTCAGGTAACAGAATTTTAAGATACTACTCTTTAGACTTACAAGATAATTAAAAAAATAAACTTGGAACACATGTATATTTCCAAATGTGGCTACATTTCCAATGGAAATATTAACAGCAGAGCTATTCTAGGTTTTTATGAATTTAGTGAGCACTTGTGAGAATGCCTACATTACCTCTTCTTAACATTTTAAAATGTCATGAAAACCTATTTGCAATACGTAAGTGATGAAGGTTTTGTAACAGTCAACAGTTGGTAAAAAGCGCAGAATTCGACGTTAACAGACACCACACAGTATGTCATGATTTCTACAAACACTGCTCTAAATAGTGTTTACTATCTCCAGGAAACAGTCCAATTGACCTTTGTTCAGTCTTCAGTGTTCTTATAACAACAAAAAAAATTGGCATTAAACATAAAAGACTTGTCACGCAGAAGATACCTGTAAGTAAGGCTTGTCTTCCAGTCTTAAAAAGAAAATCTTGCAGAGCCATTACATGAAACTTTCTTTGATGCTTTAAAAAACACCTGTACTATGAAAACAGAATTTTATTTTTTAAACAATCCCCCTCCAAAAAAACTCAAACTCTCACAAAAACAAAACAAAACAAAAAAACAAGAACCACCAGGGAGAGAACCGTCTCTTCTTTGAGGGAAAATATACACCTTCAGTAAATATTAGGTGTTCCTTCCCTCCTGCTGCTTAAGTATAGCCTCTTCCCCCCCTCTGCCCCATTCCAACTCCGATTTTTCTGATCAAACATTCACAAATATAGGTACAAAATTCATTATGCCATTTTCATAAGTAAAAATAGAACACGACTGCAGAAAGGCTGACAGGCAGAGATGTTACTAATTTAATACCTGCAGGTCACAAGCAATAGATACAATGTGGTTATGAACAAACAGATTTTCTGAAGGGATAACATTCATTGACTTGGGTGTAAACAGAGTATCTAGAAACCTATCTGAACTATTCAGTGGGCTTCATTGGGTGGAAAATAGTCACCAACACATTTAAGGTGCATTAGAGCAATAGTAACATACACTAATCAGTTTTTAAAAAAATCAAGTAAGATTTTTTTAGAATAACTTTTACAATATTTACGTTATCATAGGTTTTTCCTTTTTTCTGGTTTGTTTTTTTTTCCAGTTCACTAGCAGATACAGTTTTCTTTCATCATTTAAAATGGGCACAGAAAAACTGATATCAGAACTCCATCTAAAAGCAAAAAGACTTTTCCCTTGATAAGGGATATTTCTCAGTTTCATTTAGTTGTTGGTTCTGGTTTTTGGGTTGTTTTTGTTTGTTTGGTTTGGTTTTTTTAATGAGATCCTGAGTAGCTAAAAATGCAATATACACCATTCATAGAAAAATGTATTTCTTTTCAATATTTGTACAGGAAACAACAGTTTCTCTAGCCAGATCTGCTCTTATATTTAACTGGTAGTGTTCATTCATGTACAGGGGAAGGGAGGAAAAAAAAAAAAAGGCTCTCAGAGTGGCGCAGAAGAGGCTGCACAGAATGAAGCAGGCGATTCCTGAGGTTTTAGAATATACCTAGGGATCTCCTGATTTATACTAATGTTTTCAAATGATACAAAAAAGTGAATATAAGATGAAAATTAATTTTAAAATTTGCACCACTTAAGCAAATCATCCACTCAGAACTGAAACGCACCATTGACATTAAACAAACATCTGAAGGTTTAATTCTAAGAATAGTAAAAATCAAAGCATACCATGAGTTTAGGAGAACTGCATAGACACCTATGACAGTTCTCAAACCCAGCAAAGTAAATTCTACATGTACAAAGGCTGTATAATCCAAAACCATTCACAGCTATGTAATGCAAAGGTGCTGGGGAGGATTACTTTGACTAAATGCTAAAAGCTGTCGAACCCAGCATGTGGAACTGCCATAAACTGGCACAAATCCATTTAACATCTGATCACTCAGACAGTACACTTACAGACAGACCTACAGGCATGACCTGAATACTGAACCTCTAAGGAACAATTTTGACTAGTGTCAAAGTCACACACCAAAACAAACAAGCAAAGCAAAACTCTCAAAAACACAAACAAAACTGTTTTTATATTGAATGGTAAACTCCCTAACCCAGCTATGACCTGGGCTGCAACAACTCAGTGATGTGCAATGATTAATTGCACAAACTTCAAACATGTCATATGTTCCCAGAGGGAGAAAATGAAATCAGTAGATTCTAAGACTTACAATATGTCTTTGGTTTTATTATTAAAAAAAAAAAACAACCACAAACAAGAAAATATATTTTTTGTCTCACATACTACCTTGAATAGTCCCTGGCACACCAGAGCATCACTTTAGTTCTTAGTTTAGCCCCATACTTTTCCAGCATTACTTTATAAAAGGGCCCACTACTCAGTTATACATGAAGTTAGAGCTTGATTTTCTATTCTTTGCCAAATCAAAATTCCCACATACCCACATGGGAGTTATACAACTCCTGAAAGCTTCAATCAGACCCTGAAAGCTGCAATCAGTACAACCCCCGAAACAGATCTCCTGGCACACAAGTCTCCCATTGACTTCAGTGGGAGTTCCATGGCTGCAGGGTGTGTGCAGTTCTGACAGCAAAACTCATCTCGTGCAACACGATTTTCTTAAAATAAACAACACAGGCTAGAGATACATGTAGCATCCACATGATGCCACAGACATTCTTCATTGGAAAAAAGTCAGCATTTGTGTCTTCCTAAATCTGAAGTTGGAATATTACTCCCAAAACACAGAAAGCACAAGAGTGCATGAATTACTGCAACACCCAGTTGGGTATAATTAATCTTGAATTTCAAATCCCAGATAAGATTTACAAAATTAGAATTGAGGAGTAAAGAGAAAGCAGCAAAAGCAAACCTGCTATTGTGAAATATGGATGTCTATTACAAAATCATTCAGGTGATTAGCAAACAACACAATCTTTCAATGTTGTGTGATTTTACCTCTGTATTTCTCTATTATTTTTATATACACAATCATTTAAGATTGCATTTTCTAACCGTTTTCTTCCACTTTCAAAGAGATAAGCAAGTGAGAAAAAACATTCAGGCATAAAAAAGGGAAAAAAGGGTTTTGACATCCAAACATCTGATTTTGTTTTCCCAAAAAAACAGTAATGTTATTTTTTTTAATGTACAGGCAACATCTACTGACACAAGCAGAATTTGCAACAGGTACCAAAGAAACTCTGGCATTCTTACGGCATTGAGAAGTAGCATCTGCTATGTAACATCTATTAATGGATGAGAAATACTAAAATAATTATATTTTCCAGAAAGTATAATCCAGCAATTTGAAAATTATTTTTTCCTTATATCTAGAGAACCTTTATATGAAGAATGTCTTAGAAATACATTCTTTGAGGGGATCTCCTGGGACATTCTGGGAAACCATTGAATGTAGTCTTTTCATAAATTAATAAAGAATCATCCTAAGAATAACCATACTTCTTCCCTCTCCCTCTTATAATGCTCCAGAGTCACTGCTTTTTTAGCCCAAAATTAATTTTCATCCTGAGGTTTTTTTTGCAACCAGTTTATAACCTCGTTTATACTCCTATATCATGCTTTCTTTTCAAGTACCTCTGCACTCCATGTTCATCCCTGGGAGTCGTCTTCCCAGCAATCAAATCTCTCTCAGCATTCATTTCACCAAGGTAACTAATCAAACGCTTTTAGTCCCCACCCCCTTGTAAGGCAGAACCGCAATACTGATTACAGTGCAAAAGACATACTTATGAACAAGAGGATTTTTTACAATTGACCCGATGCAGATCAGCTTAAAATTCAAGTACGTGACATTACCATTTGTTACATTAAGATAACCATTATCAAAAGGCTAGAAAATTAAATAAAATACTAAAAAAATAGGTAGGAAAGAAATACCAAACAAAGCATAGGGAAATTACTGGAAAGTCCATGAATGTAACATGTAGGTCTGAGCCTGTCACAAGAGATGGGCAGCTTCTCTATGGTACAAACAATTATTAATGTCATGAAAAGTTGAGCAAGTAATTAGCATTACTCCATTGCTTATAAGACAGCAACTAAGGGACTGAACACTATTTTTTTCAGGCTTTTTTCAGCATTTTTCCCTTGTTTAAGTTGTTGACACAGTGTACCAAGTAGATCAAAGTATTGTCAGGTTTAAGTACAAATTCACGCAACAAACATTTGCCAAGATTACTAAGGAAGATCACATAGATATAACCTGACAGGGCACTGACAGCAGTATCACACTGCTCTTGTTCTGCACTTATCCTGTTTCTTTATGACTCTTCCCTTGAGTCTCTGTCGGATCGAAGTCACTGGAGTATACTGATCTTAGTTCTGATCCAATAAGCACATCAGTTTACCAGTACGGGATGTTCAAGAACTTTAAAAGTAATGCTATATTATGTTATTCCTGTTAACTAGTCTTCAGTACATTTAACACATTCCCTTTTCCTATTCTTTCCCTCAAACCACGGATCTTTAGTTTATTTTGCTTTGACTAATTAAGAAAACATAATGACCTAATACTGACGTAACACTGCAGTTCTGATTACATCTTTCCTGTTACAATAAAGAAGAAAATTCATTTTGTGTGAACTGTACAGAAAACTATTCACAGTAAGAGACAGAATTACCTCTCCCTACCTTTTTATGCCTATCTGCAACACATGACAGAAGGATCTCCATTCAGTGCTTTATGCCTCGGGTATTTTTAAATACTTCATTATTTTAAGTACAGAACTGGCTTCATACAAGCCAAATTCAGCGGTGGTACAAAGGTCTACAAAGTTAATGGGTTTGAAATTGCTTGCAGCTTGACTGAATACGGTGCAATGTGTTTTAGTTGCAAGAAAATTGATGGCAATAATTTTGTTTTTAAACTGAATTCATAGTATGCTCCAAGTGTCACTGCTTGGGCAAAGTGATGAGGCCAGCAACTTCTTGTATGAATTTCATATACGAATTCTAAGCATAAATTTCAGCTCATAGCCAGTCAAACAACTGGTATTGTTACTTAGGCTACCATGGCAATGTACATAATCAGTTTAATAGCAGCTAACTGGAAAGGTCAATTCGAAGACAAAATTTTCATTCATACTCTGATAAGTTATTCATATGTACAAGTATATTATGTATTACTTCGAATTTTGCTGAATTATGAAGCTATTCATCAACCTTTGTCTGCTGTTCAGCAATACTACTCAGGTAGAACTTTAAATAAAACTGTGTACCCCTCTGCTATCACAATAAAAATTTAGATAGAAGAAAAAATATAACTGGTCAGAGAAAAAGAGCCACTTCTACTCTCCTCTCCTTCATTTTTTCTGGAAGATAGCAACTATATCTTAAACAAACATAAATTAACATCAGTGTTTTATGCTTTTTATGAAAAGCTAGTTCTTGATGGAACTTATATAGTACTTGGATAAGAGTAAATATATTTCAGTAATGATAAGCAGAAGCAGACTAAACCCCCACAGTAATCCCAATGTTGCTTCCCAAGTTTATCTGGATATTGTCGATCCACGAACTGGCTATTTCAGGTAAGATTATGCTTAGATCATAAAACTGGTAGCAAATGACAGCCACAGTTAGTAGACTTTTCAGGCTTACTGAAATAATTTGTTCAAACATGTTTTTAAAAGACTTAATATTTTCATCCTACTTGCAATGTTTCTTGTGTAATATATTAAAGAGATTAAATCAAACAACGGGCTTTTTTTCTTTTCTAAAAGAAGCAGAAAGCAGGCAAAACATTTCAGAAGGCATTTGGTTTGGTTTTGTTTGTTTTTCAAATGGTAGTAATATTCTTAAATACATAGAAACCACATAATGATTTTTTACTTGATACACTTCATCATCTACCTCCTTCCCAAATTAACTTGCTTGAGACAGTAAAATAATTGCCTTTAGAGAACTGGTCCTGTTTGTTGCTCACACAAACACTAACTTAAGTCAGTGGAAATACTCCCGCCTAGAATCAGTAGATTTTGGCCACAGTGCTCATAGTCATCTTCATATTTAATAACTATGTTATAAGTATCTCATTCTGCAGCAGATCTTACTTTATATTTGTAGTTCAAGCCACTGCTCCCACGTCATATCGTTAATGATCCAGGTTTTGATGCATGGATGCAAGAGAAATTTTCCGTTAATCAGAAATTCCTAAATCATAACAGCAGCCTAAATGGATAGTATTGTCCCATCTCATGCTATTTCGAAAATAAAAGCTGTTTACCTCCTGCCATTTCAAGAGATGCTTTCATATACTCCACAGCTCCAAAACTCACTGAAGTCAGCTGACTCCTGCTCAGCATGGTGGCCTCTGGATTAGAGCAACTAACAGTGCTTCCACAAAGCTACTCACATGCAAGTTATCCAAAGGCTTAGGGGGTCTTGTTAAACAAGGTTTTCTAACAACTAGACTTGTGTATGCACATATATTCTTTGTTTCCTTTCCATATAATTTTTAAGTAACTTTTAAATGAACTTCTATTCCAGTACAAAAAGATTTCAGTATCATCAGCTGCCACCACAAATAGCTGTAGCCAGAAAAATTACTCTTGTTTCTGTTCTTTTTTATTTCTCTAACTCTTATTCTTTTCATTCAATAGATTAAGAGGCAAATTCTGAGCTCATTTGCAGCAGACCAAATTAGAAAATGTCCTCTCCAACTAAAAGATGTCATCAGTCAAATGATAACACCCAATATCAAAATTCAGCCATATAACATAAATAAGAAACTTGGTACCTTTATTTTTGAAGATAACCCATTCAAGAGGTTACAAAAGAATACAAGACATCTGAAGAGTATTTTGCTACTTAAAATTAATCCTTTTCGTTTTCCTGATATCCTTTAAAAATATCAAAATTCATACAATCACAATATTAAGTAAAACTGAGGTACAAAAGCAATAGAAAGATTTTGTGAGAGAATGCAGAATCATGCTGCTGAAGCTGGACATCCACAGGTTCTTGAGATGATAGCAAGTAGTGCTCTGACTGCTCTATTTAATATTCAAAATTATTCTGAGTTCTAAAAAAGTTACCAAAATTTGAATTATTTTAGTCAAATACCTAAACAAGAAAGCAGTTAAATACACTAAGGGGGAGGGGAAGGGAGAGGATGGGACATAATTACTAGGTCAGAATTAGGTAATGATTAATTTATTAGGTCAAAAAAGAAAAGTTTTATGAGATCTATTAGATATCATTAAGCCTGATCTAGTCTATAGACTCCAATACACCTTCAAATTTGAATATATCAGGATATCCATAAGTTTTTTCTCACATCTCTCCCATTTCTGAATCTCAAGAGGCATCAAAGATAAAACTCAAATGACTTGTGACATGCAAAACCTCAGGATACACTTCATCAAGTATACTGCCCTTATTTTATAAAGCAAATATGTGTGCTGAAAACCAACCAACCAAAAAAACCCAAACAAAACATCTGACATTAATTACTTGGTATAAACTGTTTAAAATGTGAATGCTGGTTATAAGCCAGATTCTTTATCTGGAGAAGTCTATGTCTTACTCTTTCAACAATGGATTTTCAAGTCACAGCCACAAATTACAGTGTTTGTCAACATGTCATATTAACTTGACTCCATTGTGCTGGAATCAAATGGCATATGCCAAATGTAACTGGGGGATTACTGGAGTAAATTGGAAGAAAATCAGTAAATAAACATGAATCACTTGGGAAAGAAAAGGTCAATGAAAGGGCAAACAAATAAAGTATTTGTTCTCAAAATACTCATTGAAAAAGGCCACGAAAGACAAACCATACATAAATTGGTCCTAACACTCCAATAACATTCCCATAGATAAAAATAGTTACCTAAATAAATATATGAACAGTGCTGTAAGAGAAAAAGACAGTCAAAATTATGCTATCCAACCTCTTAGAAAAGACTTTAAAGCTTTATCTCTATGACTTTATTGCTCATACATGTCATGATTTAGAGCCACTGCAAACAATAAAAATATCTCTAACTCCATTTTGAACAGGAGGGCATGAAACAAAACTTTCTACATTACTCAACCATCCATTCTTAAGTCAATCTTTTAGAACACCTCACCAGTCAAGGTTTATTTTCAAGCAGGTATTTTGATTCTGATCTTCATCTGAAGAGGAGTTACATAGGCTATAACAGCAAATCACACTTTTTTTTTTTGAATGGTTAAAGGAGAGGAAAAAATTGTAGATGTATTTTAATTTTAATGCAGTCGTATGAAAACAGCTGGTAGCAGAAAACAATGGTTATCTGTAGTCTCAGGATGTGTTTCAGGTTTTGGTACACAATTGGAATAAGGTATTAGTTCCACTTCATCTAGTATACAAACTAATTGAATTTAAAAATAGCAAATTGCATGACTACACAAAAAGCAGAAAGAGGCAAGATTCTAGAAAGTGACCGTACTGTGATGAATAAGACCTACATGTTGGCATCTCTTTTGGGGGATGATCCTTATTAACAAACAGTCCATTATAAGCACTTGTAAAGAGAAACTCTTCAGAAAAAACAAAAAACAAGCTCAATATCAAAGCAGTGAAAAGAGGAAACTTAAAGCACAATGATTGAACAAGTATTCACTTCTATGAATCTTCTGGATGAGCATGAAATAGATTAAAATCTACAAGCAAAACATTTTCTATTGCAACTTAGCAAAAATTTGCTAGCCTAAAGAAATGTGTATTACGCGGAGTGATAAAAGAAATAGAATTTTTGAGAACTGGAAAGATGCCCATTTCATCCACTTTAAGTCAGTGTCCCCAGACACTGGTAAAAACCGATAAAGCCTCCTCTTCTGAGTGCTGTATCACTACATATGTCAGAAAAACAGATTTACAGAGAGAAGTAGTCTGTTTTGTTGGTTTGAGGTGTTTGGGCTGTGTGTTTTGTTTTGGTTTCTATTAAAGCAAAGCTAATTAAATTTGAGCCTTTCAGTCTGTATGAATTGTCTGGACAGCTTTGAAAGGTTAAGAAAAAAAACCTTTTGTTTTAGCATAACAACGTTGCCAGTTAAATTCCTCCCTTGTGATGAAATTAGGATAGGGAATATTTGGCCCTGGTAGACAATTATGACAATCACAAGCTCTTAACTTAAAGGGCTGGGAGAGGGAGTTGCTGTCTGGTACTTGTTTTCAAACTGCTCTGATTTTCTGAAATGAAACAAATACACCACAGTTTCCTCTCCCCAGTCTTAAACACCACCACTGAAGAAAAAGCTTCAGCCGTTCTTCATAAAATCTGATGCAACTGTATTCTTAGAAATATAAATCCTCAACCTAAGACTTTCAATATTTCCAATGCAAATGATCTAAATCTAGTTACTAGCTTTTTCTAAACCACCGTCTTTATCTGTACTTTAACATAAAGGAGTAATAATAATAATTTAATACTCAGATAACACTGGTTTTCTTAAAAAGAAAAAACAAACAAACAACCCTCAAACATCACAACCTTCAGTTGATGATGTAAGTGTTCTCTGCCACTGCATTCTCAAAAGAGAATAAATCCCAAGAGTTTCTGGAATAGCCTTTCAAATTATTTGAATCACTTCAAGCAATTCAAGATTACTGCAAGGAGGTGTCAAAAAATTTAAAATGCCCAATAAATCCCTCTCCAAGACAATGCTCATTAAAATAAATAAAAAACTGTAGAATTTTCCTCTCCCCTAGCAACCTAAATGGGAATATTTTCCATATGCAGATGTTCTTACACTCCCATTTTCTATTCTCTGTTGTGGGCTGAGGCTGTATGTTCTTGCTATTTCTACAGCCAGTTCAAAAATGCTACTCTTCCCTCCACCACCAGTTCAATTCACTCTCTTTATTTAAAAAAAGCTCTTTTTTTGAGACTAGTAACAACCTAATATCAATATTAGAGCTATTCAGCTCTCCTCTTCTTTCCATCTCCCCCTCACATCTATCCCTCTATAATTTTTAAAACAGTTTAACAGCATCTAGAATTTCACTCCATTATTTATCTCCTGACATTTGTGATATAGTACGATACCAAAATTATGTCATCCTCCTACGCTGCAGTAATCACACTTCACAAACTAGCTCTCTCCCAGTCCTCCACAGACCACATCTCCATAGACGCTACATCTAGGTGGATCAGTGTCAAGCATGAAGGAAGGTTTCCCGTCCCCCTTCGCCGTGCCAGTGCCGGCTATGCCGAAAAGCCTCCGGACTCTTCCTGAATCGCTGCTTAATAGGGAGACCTCGGGAGCTCATCCCGAGGTGCTGAACAGCGCTACAGCATTCCTAAATACATCGAGAGCTTCTGGTGGCTCTTTGCTACTTATCACCGAGACAAAACGCCTGTAAGGTACGAGGTTCAGCGGTAAATGGACTGAAGAAGAGCCTCAGAACTGCAGTCCTAATACCTCAAGGCACAACGCCGCGTCCGTCGTGTGTCGCACCCCCACCCCCCACCGCTTTCTCAAGCGCAACAGATCTCGCTGCCCCTCACCAGACACCTGATAGCGCCTGGGTCAGACATTAAGCTCCGGCGCTGCCGAGCGCGGGTGCCTGCACCCACCCGCCCCCTGGTGCCCCACTCACTGTCCCCGGCGGGGGCGGTGGGAGGGAGGAGGGCGCAGCGGCCCCCATTCCGGCGTGGGGCAGTACCCG
>NW_010195783.1:96562-96786 GCF_000695765.1 Mesitornis unicolor
GGCCCCCGCCGTTCTCACGCCTCTGCTGACACCCAAGTGGCTTTTATTTTTTAAAATATTGGCTGGGTTTTGGTTGGTTTTTTTGTGTGCAGTGTTTTTTCTTACCCTAAATCCTCATTTTAAGGCTGACACCCAAGTGGCTTTTATTTTTTAAAATATTGGCTGGGTTTTGGTTGGTTTTTTTGTGTGCAGTGTTTTTTCTTACCCTAAATCCTCATTTTAAG
>NW_010195784.1:0-1171 GCF_000695765.1 Mesitornis unicolor
GAGGTGCTCCAGCCCTCTGATCTTCTTTGTGCCCCTCTGCACACGCTCCAGCACTTCAGTGTCCTTCTTGTGTTGGGGGCTCCAAAGCTGGATGCAGTACTCCAGGTGAGGTCTCACCAGAGCAGAGTAAATGGGCAGAATCACCACGCTTGAACTGCTGGCCACACTTCTTTTGATGCAGCCCAGGATGCAGTTCGCCTTCTGGGCTGCAGATGTACATTGCTGGCTCATGTCCACCATCCACTAGTATCCCCAAGTCCTTTTCCTCAGGGCTGCTTTCCAGCACATAATCTCCTAGCCTGAATAGGTAACGAGGATTGCCCCTACCCAGGTGCAGGACCCTGCACTTGGCCTTGTTGAACCTCATGAGGTTCACCTGGGCCCACTTCTCCAGCTTGTCTAGGTCCCTCTGGATAGCATCCCTTCCCCCCTTCCCCCTGGCGTCTAAACCTCACCACCCAGCTTAGTATCATCAGCAAACTTGCTGAGGGTGCACTCAGTCCTGCTGTCCATATAATTAATGAAGATATTAAACAGCACTGGTCCCAGTACGGACCCTTGAGGGACACTACTTGTCACCATCTTCCATCTAGGCATCTTGGACACATCCAATACATTTGAAGAGTTCCCATTCTTGGGTTGGAAAGTGGAGGGAGTATTCTAGTAGGAGTAGTAGTCATTCCAGTGGGGATTTGTGGGGGAATGTGTCAAAGGCCTTGCAGAAGTCCAGATAGATGACATCCATGGCTCGTCCCTTGTCTCCTGATACAGTTAGTCCATTGTAGAAAGTCACTAGGTTGGTCAGGCAGGACTTGCCCCTAGTAGAGTCATGCTAGCTGTCTCGAATCCCCTCCCTGTCCTCCATGTGCCTCAACATAGCTTCTAGGAGGATCTGTTCCACGATCTTCCCAGGCACAGAGGTGAGGCTGACAGGTCGATTGTTCCCAAGGTACTCCTCCATGCACCTTGTCTTCACTAACAGTGGGAAGGACTTTTTTTCCCTGGTCCGCATCTTGTGGGCCTTCAACTTGAGAGCTGTGAGAGGAGAAGTTGGCAGTGAAGACTTTGGCAAAAAAAAAGTTGTTCAGAACCTCAACCTTCTTGTCTTTTGTTACCAGTTCACCACTGTTTCTCATCAGAGAGGAGACACTTTCTTTAACCTTCCTTTTCT
>NW_010195785.1:0-5392 GCF_000695765.1 Mesitornis unicolor
ATATATATACATATGAAAACAAATTGCTTCTTCTTCTGCTCACACCATTCCTCTTTCTTTTATTCTAATTTTGGCCCCAGCCGTGTCAACTTCTGATGTTTATTATGATGGAGTGAATTAATGGGAGTGTTGTTTTCAATCTTAATTAACTTCTGCTCTCTCATCACTCATTTTAGTTATTTAATTACACCAGCCATCTAGAGCCAATTTTTTTGAAGCACTCTGTTTGGATAAGAAGGAAAAAAAAAATAGACAATTGTTTTTATATCATTACTATGTACAATGTGAAAACAGATATTTGCTCCTTTTTTAAAAAAAAACTTAAATTTGTTCCCTGTCTTTGTGAACAAATTACTTCTGACTCTTGTGGGTTCACCTCATATTTGCTGGATGCTTGATTTCCACCATGTTATAGAGACTCTCTGGTTTAATTGTGTCACTTTGGGCTACTGGAATACTTTGTTTTAGCTCCAGGTAGGTGCCACTGCGGCAAGCATGATTGGAGCAAGTCTTAGATGCGTGGCCTGCAAAGCTGGCCTCGAGGAAGTCAATGGGAAAAAGCCTCTTTGACTTCAGTGGGACTGAATTTCAGCCCTGAGCTGTGGGTTGTGCTGAAGAAAACGCTCCTGGAGGTAGCCCCATCTCCCTGGGCAGAGACAGTCCCGTGCCAGGGCTGCAGGACTGAGCTCTGCTCTTGGCAACAGATGGCATGACAGAGCCCTTCTCCAGGAGTGCTCTGCTTTGCTCACTGCCTTGGCATTGGACAAGGGCTCAGATGAATGCTAATTTTGTTACAGTATGCATTTCAGTCTGAGAGACCACGCTAGAGCCTGGGGTTGGGTCAGACTTTTTGGATGGGTAGCTTTAGCATACTATCCATGCCCTGCATTTGGATATTGAAACCAATGCTGCAATGTTAAAAAGAAAAAGGCAATAAAAAGAAAAAAAAAAGGCTCTGGGGTCCCAAACCAGCAAAATACTTAACAGCTGTGCTAATGTTTTGTTGGGTCTAGTGATGAACGCCCATATATCCTTTGGCAGCAGAAGACCATGTTTGAAAATGAGGCACTGTTTGTCCCTCTTTAATTTCTTAGGGGAAGAAAAAAAGAAAACAAAGTGAAGCAAAACATACATTTCTAAAAAGATCTTCTTGTCTTGTTTCTTTTTTTTCCTGGGTTCTGTACCCTGGAGTATGTAGAAAAAACAGGTTAGAAATTATTAGGATCGTATTAACCTACAAGCACATTGAGGCCCTAATACCAAGGCGGGCTTCGTTGCCCTCTTCCTTGGGAACCTGGCAAGTGAACATAGTCTTGGGGAGCTGGCAGGGGGAGCAGACAGGCCATCTTCTAAATCGGGGGAGCCATTTATGCCCTGCATCTCGCAAGCTTAAGAGAACACCACCAGCAGTGGGGAAAAGGGGAAAGTAAAGAAGGAAAAAACTGAGGCACTTGCTTCTAAGCTCAATTAAATAACACAGAGTATATCCTTTTTCAATTTATTCATGCCTTATATTAGTAAAATAGGATTTTAAGTGCATTTAACATCTTTATTTAACTGTTCTGCTATATTAATCAGGCCCCCAAAAAAGAACACAAGCTATTATTATAGCATTTAATTAGTTTTGTAACTAAATCCTCTTATTATGAATGCATATGGAAGAAATTCTTTCTTCGAAGATATTATTTCAAAGATTTGGTTACTGCAGTAGACTCTCTCTTTAATTAAATCATTTTTCAGAAAATAAATTGTCTTTAACCTTTTTACAGCACATTTTCAGAGCTTTTTCTTTTTAATCCAAAGAGATGAGCTGTTACTGTCCCCAAAGAAGCCTCTGACATCACGTTCGTAACATCAAAAATAATTATACTCCGTGGAAACGTAGACCGACCTTTGCAAGTATTCATCTGCTAGAATGAATGGCGACTATATGATATCTCATATGTTTAAGGGCATGATATATCAGATAGGAAGTATTTTTGTCTGCCCACTTCTCAGTAGAATCATACCTTCAATTCTGCAAAGAATTGTGTGTAATTCACTAGATGTGGATTCAAGTGTATCCTCAATTCACAGGGCATGGGCTGGCTCTTTAGCTTGGTTTATATTTACTTATTTTCAACTTTATCTTAACTTGTCAGTTTCCCAGATTGAAGAACATGTCAAGTTTGTTTTTTCTACTGACTGATTTCTCTGCTCCCCAGTGTTTTTTGTCACTGGTTTGCTGAAACAGTATTTATATAGCTCCATTGGCTCTAAAGCTCTTACTCCTTCTAACATTTTGGATTTTACAAGTGAAAATAGAAAAGAAATAGAGACAATCAAATGCCTGGAGCTTAAAACAAAGTATGTGCAACCTACCATCTCACTTGAAATTTAATAAAAGAAATAATTATGTAAATATAACATAGAGTTATAGATTTATATTTTGTTCATAACACATAGTGTAATATAAGTTGTATATTTTCATGTTTTGGTTTTATGTTATCATTCATGCCACAATAAATAAAAAAAAACAGGAGTTGATGTACTCTTTGAAAAAATACATGGGTTGCCACCATCCTGGGTTTTTGGTTTTGGTTTTGGGTTTTGTTTTTTTGTTTCTTTTGCATTCCCCTTTTTCAGTATTATTGCCCTGCAAGGCACCAATAAAACAGCAAATGTGTTCTTTACCTACACTGTGGTCTGTTTCCCACTTATTATAGCAAAGGGGGTGCTAGTTAATTTTGTTGTCAGGAGAACAAAACACCTGGGTTCAAGGAGCAAAAAAATGAGATTTAGATTTGGCCTACCAGTCTGCTCAAAAATTCAAGGTTTTCATCAAATCATGGGACAAAATTTCACCCTGTCTTTAAAATATCAGTATTAAACCAGTAGAAAAAGTTGTTTCCTGAATGATGTATGACAATGCAATTTCCAGTTCAGAGCACCTCACAAACAGAGACAATTGACTCCAGAGGTTTGGCCCTTCTCAGGTTATGTTCACTTTTACAGGCTTATCTGTTTGAGACCAAAGCAAATTCAGGGAAATACCCAATTATAAACACCGATGACACAAAGCTATGAAAAAATAGCTCTGCTCATAGTTAGTCAAAATGTCCCAACATACTGCCTAAACAGTTCATGAAGTTTTGACAGCAGCATATGGCACAAAGTGGGATGAAATGAATTTGTACCTGTTTTTGACAGTAAGTTATTCTGATGGGTGCTTTCTCTCAAGTGCCTACGGCTTGACAGATGCCATTCTATGATTCCAGATTTCCTAAAGGGAAAAGGCAATATTTGGGAAGACAGGAGGTAGCTGATGGAGGTCCTGCGAACCTGCCCACACTTCTCTTGTTTGCCAGGTTGTCCTCTGTGCTCTTCCTGAGCGCACCTAAAGCATCCCATCAGCAAACCAGAGGTCCATTTTATCACCTTCATGGTTCAGCCTGTGCCACATAGCACCTGTCCAGTGGAAGTAGAAATGAGCCCAAGCAGACCCAGGTAATGCGAGGCTTAGGCCATTAAATGTCAGCATCCTTTGACCCCTTAAAGTCCCTTTATCCATTACTGTCATCAACATGTTAGGAAGGCAGCACCTGTCTGCCCGAAAGGCCAGAGGAACAGACATGACCATGCTGGGCAGTGTGCCTGTCAAATTATGGTGTAGTTTGCATTCAGTGTGCCTAAAAACCTTACCTGCAAATTGAGCCCTAAAGCAAATGTTCCCTAAAGCAGTGGGAATAAAATGTCAGGGAGACCATGAGAAAAGCTAAGCTGAAGTTATATCTAAATTGTAATACGAGTGGACAAGGCTGAGCTTTACAACAATGGGAATGAACACCAGCTAAACCCTAAACGTGCAGCTGAAGTAAAAAACAAAAAAAGTTTCTAGAGTGCTTAAGTGATATTATGGCCTAGACTCAGGAGTGGTAACAATTCTTTCCCCAGACAAGTTGTGGGTTTTTCTTTTTTCTTTTTCTAAAAATGCTGAAGAATTCCAGCAATTGCCTGTAGCAGAAAAGAAGAAAATTATGATAATTATGACAATCTATTTAAAAAAGAAAAACGTGTGACAATTAGCACATTTCTACCAAGAAAGTAACATACAAAGCTATATGCATGTAGGAAAGTGAAAAGACCCCCCCACAGAAGTTATGAAAGGTTATGGAAAGTGGATGTGCCTCATGAGGAAGCACAGCACTGTGACTTCAGCATCAGTGAGAAAGAGAGCACAGGAGCTTGTTAATAAGCTCTCAGTTAATAAATACTCAGCAATACTGTGGAAAAGCAATGTGGGAGAAGAACAGGCAGTGGGTGTTGGTCCAGCCAGTGGAAAGTGTGTACTGAAAATATATAGAAAATCTTGTGAACATATTTATCAAAATCATCTAGTGCCTGAGACAGGTGGGGTCGGATTAGCTAGTTTCAGTCTCTGGGATGCTTACACTCACATCTGTTGGTATTATGGTAGCACTGAAATCAGAGGTTGCTTGCAAGCTAACAATGAGGACAGAAAAACAAAAATCACACCGCAGCATTGTTGGCCTAATTAAGAAAGGCTGGGGGTGTCAGCAGCGCTGGGAGCATCAGCTACACCTCAGCTGCAAAACCTTCCCTCTAATGAGGCTCCACAAGGCAGAGGAGTGGCAGCCTCCCTCCCCTGTTTGAGGCTGGATTTGCGAGGCTGCCAGTTTGCAAACACTGTGGAGTTTTGGTGAGGATTTTTCTCACACAAGTAAATTTTATCTGAAACTAATGCAAAAGAGGCCCAACAGATTCCCCTGGAATGTGATCCTCTCCAGCCTCCAACTGCATGAACTTTGCAGACGCTATGTCGCTCTTGGTCTCACGGAGTGGTTCAGCCAGGTCACAGGTTCCCACTCCCCATACACCATGTGCCGTAAAGCATATGCACAAACCCAGCCACCTACCCACCCTGGCTCACTCCACGCCTAGCACGGCTACTCAGAAACCTTATCATTAGAAGTTGGTCATCTATATCTGCTGCTTTGAGGGATTAGCCAATGCTTATCACAGAATCACAGAATATTA
This sequence comes from Mesitornis unicolor, assembly GCF_000695765.1. Classification (NCBI taxonomy): domain Eukaryota; kingdom Metazoa; phylum Chordata; class Aves; order Mesitornithiformes; family Mesitornithidae; genus Mesitornis; species Mesitornis unicolor. Next base: position 5,038 of record NW_010195785.1, read on the forward strand.
GGAGTTGGAAGGCATCTCGAAAGATCATCCAGTACAACTCCTCTGCCTTCTAATCTAACTAACCCAGGATGCCATTGGCCTTCTTGGCCGCAAGGGCACATTGCTGGCTCATGGTCATCCTGCTGTCCACCAACACCCCCAGGTCCTTCTCTGCCTGGCAGCTCCAGCCACTCGTCCCCAAGCCTGGAGCACTGCATGGGGTTATTGTGCCCAAAGTGCAGGACCTGGCACTTGGCCTTGTCGAAGCTCATACAGTTGGCCTCAGCCCATTGACTCACCCTATCCAGGTCCCTCTGCAGAGCCTTCCTACCCTCAGGCAGATCAACACTCCCTCCCAACTTAGCGTCATCTGCAA
>NW_010195785.1:5943-29159 GCF_000695765.1 Mesitornis unicolor
TAAATGATGGAAAGTGGCTTGGTGAGCACTTCTGCCAGCTCCCTCAGGACCCTGGGGTGGATCCCATCTGGCCCCATAGATTTGCGTATATCTAACTGGAGTAGAAGGTCACTAAACATCTCTTCATGGATTATGGGGGCTTCACTGTGCTTTCTATCCCTGTCTTCTCGCTCAGGGGGCTGGGTACCCGGAGTACCTGGTAATCCTGCTCAAGCAGGGGTATTGGACTTGATGATCTTCAGAGGTCTCTTCAATCACCTACCGACCTGTGATTTTGTGATTCTGTGATTATCGGTTTGGAGTTTTGGGTTTTTTTGTGGGGGGGAGGGTTGTTTTTGGGTTTTTTTCCTGCAGGCGGAGCAGCCTTGTTGGGCTCAGCTGAAGTCCTCCATCTCAGACCAGATTTGGCTCAGAGCACTCTACATCCAGGGAACTTAGCTGTCACCACCACACCAGCACTGTACAGTGAAGGGCATCTGGCAGCAGTACCAAGGAATGATCGGTCATTCCTGGCCATTAACATAACCAAAACAAACTGCTTGGCATAAGAGTACAGATGGATTGAATATGGGTTTGGTTCTTTGCAGGCTTACACCAATTTATCTTTTTGGATACTTCTAAAAATTGCTGCCAGAGGAAGCATGGGAAGTTATTTCAGACAAAATCAGGCCTACCCCTGCCCCCACCCCTGTGGAGGCCAAGTCAATTAGGAAGAGGTTAAAGTCACGCCAAGATACACCCCTCTACGAAATCCTAAATACTTGAAGCAAGGAGCCTTTCTGTGCAGCTGGGTCTTAATGGCACTAGAATGGTACATACATAATTGAAAATATAATTAAAAGCACAAATTTAACTTTGAACTAAAACTCTGCCAGCCTTGTGCAGTATGTCAAGCTGCAGTTGGAGTTGCTTTTTGAGCTGAGTAAGTTAGACTTGTTTTAAATACTAACTGCATGTTTAGTCTTAGTTAATGTCAGGAAGGAGGAAGGAGGGCTGGTCTATCACAAGTAATTTAAACTGCTCACATAGGTACAGCTCTTGCTGGATTAAAGGACCATTTACAGTGCAGATCATTGCCCATAGAAAACAGCGTTGGTAATTGCAGGCAGCTGCACTGGTGCGCTGATGGCCAGGGTGGGTGTCAGCCGTGCTGATGTAGCTGTGCAGTACCAAGTGTGTGTGTGAAGACAGGGGCTCAAACTAAGCCCTAAAAAGCCCCTCCTCTCCCCCCCGCAAAAGCATCCCCACACAGGGATTTGTGTCGTTCTAACTTTACATTATCAGTGCAACTTTCACAGGCAGTGAATGCCGAACCCACCAAGGATAAATCAATGCCTCCCCTTGTATTTAACAGAGATATGACTTAAATACAGTAAGTAAATCAAAGTAATTATTTAAAATTAAAATTATTTAAGAGATTTAGTCTGGGAGAATGGCGTGGTGGTTAGAGAAGAGGCTGAGACGTGGGACTTCGGCAGGCTATTCCTGACTGTCAGATACTTGCTCTACAACTTCAGGAAAATTACTCAGCCCATCTCTAAGACTGCTATAATAATACCTACTTCAAAGGGGTGTTATGAGGCTTAATTCGTTAATGCCTGCAAAGCACTTTGAGATCTTTGGATTAAAGGCACTACAGCAGTGCAAAGTATTACTTGCTACAGGAAAAACCTCTCAGGCAAGCATGGCATTAAATGTCTGCGGTTTAAAAAATAAGGGGAAAAAAAAAAACCAACAAACCAAAGGTGGGTGAATTGTAGGTGGTTTGGATTGGTTTTTTTCACTGTGGCCAGGTTTCCATTAGTCAGATCTGTGCTTTGCTAAGCCAAGGCCAGGGGTGGTACAGCTCAAGGCCCAATATTCCACTCAGTCCTAGAACTCCTAGATTGCATACATAACTGTTTCAATTTTGGGCTTCTTTTTGTCAAAAATCCTGATTTTTCTGGCTCAAAAGCATGTACAACTTCCTTCTAAGGATATACTTACCCACTGAATTACACAATGAGAAGAAGAAAACAATTTTACCTTGTATAGACTACCTACATTTTTTAAAAATTCCATTCAAGCATATACTCTCCCAATGAAAAGTCTATTCTCTTTGATTTAAAAGGGGTAATATTTGCATCATCAGTAATTATTTTGAATCCAGAGGGATTCAGAACACACAAACCAGGGCCACCTTTATTACCCCCAGGAAAGCTGCTTCACCTATTGCGAGCACAATACCAAATGGACAAATTGCAGTGGACAACCACAAATGGGCTGAATGGAGGGAATTTTTTAATGAGTGCCTTGGTTCCAAGTATTAATTTCTTTCTGATATTAAGTTTTAAAAGCAAACAACTGAAAGTAGCAGTTTTTTCTGTTGATCCAAATTTAAATCTTGTCTGATCTTATCATTTGGTGCCTGTGGCAGCACTTGTGCACTAACTTTGAGCACATCAAAGCCCCACGGTGCAGGAGCAAGTGAGATTTCTCCCATCAAAACCAAGCAGCAACGATGAGGACAAAAATAAGGTTCCTAAAACAAGCATCTGAAGAGCAATCTTAAAGCTGTCACATTTACCTTGTTAGCCAAATTAATCCAAATTTTAAGTTTTTTTAATGTATTTCAGATCTTTGAAACTTTTCAAGTACAACTTACTGACTTAAAAATAAACATAACCAACACCCCCCTCACAAACCTTTAATGAAAAGAATGTAAATTCTTTTCTACATTCGTTGAAATTTCTACATTCATAGAAATTCAATTTGTTTAAAAAGCATTTCTGACTTTGGTGAGGAAAACCTTTTAACTTCACTTTGTTTCCAGGTGCCATTGAAAGAGAACACAGGGGAAGTGAAATATGAGTGATTCTGGCTCCCAGAGATGCTTTGTTTCTCTGCTGATAGAATATGAAACTTCATGTAGGTGGTGGGCAGAGCCATGTAACCTGCTTTCTTCTGACTGAATGAGGGAGGTCAATATATTATCGTATCAAGGAAGAAGAAATTACATAGGCGATTCCCCCACAGACAATAAAGACAATTCTGACAGCATGATCAAAACAACTGTATAACTTTTCTTTTCTTTTCTTACAGACACACCAGTGTTTAAATGACAGCTGAAAGAGGTTGACGGACTAAACACATTATTCTCTGTTCCATCTACTTTTTTATGATAGAAATATATCTTGAATACTATATTCAAGTTGATCAAATAATAAGTCAATTTGTCAATAAAACAGATTAGGCAACCTGTCTGCTGAGATGATATCTGTCAAACAACATATTTTGTTAATACAATCTGGAAGCAAATGCCTTCACGAAAGACAATACAAAAAAACCTGCAATGCCACTTTTAAGTTTATTGAAACAGAGCGCTGTCTTATTTCTCTTGTAGATGTTTAGACTTTTTTACTTTAAGTTTTAGTTGCTAGTTAAGAAACTGTAATTTGGAAAAGACTAAACACATGTTAATGGCCTGGTGAACACTGTCTGCTGCTAAGATGTGGATGTATTTCCAAGCTGCCTAGATATGCCCTATGCTGTGGGCACAAGTCCTTGTTATTGGGAGTGGTGGTATCTCCATTTCATTATGCACTGTTTTTTCTTTCCCCCACCATGTTTGTTACCACTGTTACCCACTACTGGCAAGATATCTACAGCATTGACTGATCTGTCTTGTCACATCATGAGCCCTGTCACTGTCCTCACTGGATTAAGGCATGATGCTGTGACATATTGTGTACGCTGATGCAAAGAATCCCTTGGAGATGTTGGGCCATGGTCTGTTCTCAGCCGCACGGGGAAATCTTGCAATTTACCCTGTGTGACAAAAAAATAGAGAAAGCACTAACATGCATGAATGCACAGTGATCAAATACGAGTAATGTGGAACTAAATGGCATAAAGCTGAAGAGCCTTGGCTGAAAACACATTCATAACTCAGATAAGCTTGACCTGTCCAATATAAGGTAAAATTCATGGCTGGAAAAGGCTAGAAAATTTCCATTCTGAACACTGCAAACTTAGATTAACCAGTCTCAGATATTAGCAGGTTTGTCAGGTGAAGTTTTGAGCTGTTTTAGTTTGTGTGGTTTTCTCCCACACCCTCTGTGTGCTAATGACATGTAATTCTCAGGAAAGCTGCTGGTTCAGAGACAGACTCGTCTTTCTTGATTGGAAAGAAATATGTGACATGTGCTGGAAATACAAGTAGAATCATCTTGGGTTTGATTTATGTTTTTTTTATTTTAAACAGAACTTGGGAAGCATTTTGTTGCTGAACTATCTGATGCAAAATATACAGGCTGAGGAAAACTGTGAACAGGCACTCCAATAGGAGGATCAACCATGGAGGCTGAAAATCAAGCAAACACAAAAAAAGGAGTTTAAACGCTGTCAGAGATTTCAGGCCTTTCCCACCCAAGCTTGACTCCACAGGCTCAGACTGTTGTTAAGAATTAATGAGCTAATTTGCTATTGCTCTTAATAATGCATCAACACCTTGTGGGACAGAAGACCTTTCATTCAGAAAAATCTTTTCAAAAATTACAAAAATGGAAACTATATTCTGAAAGCTATAGACTGTTAAAACATAATACATCTCTGTGGCAAAGTTCGTGAATAGATTTAAAGGCTGCACTGAAAAGAGATGAGTATTAGAAAAAAAAAGTCCAAAAAGCCCTGTCGAGAAAATACATAAAAACATTCATCTTTGTGGTGAAATTTCAAAAATAGTCAAAGATATTCCCATAGAGTCTACTGTAGAGCTCATTCAACTTCTTGTAGTGGAAATCTCCATTTACAGATCTGGATGGCACACCCAATAGGAACCAGAGCTTCCACATTACTTTCTCCAGCCCTCAGTTTATGTGACCACATGGCGATGTCAGGAATGCTTAATTATCCACTCAGCCCTACAAACCTTGAATCACGAGATAGCCAGCAATCCACTCTCATTCAGAATAGTTTGGCATGCCTCCATGTTGTAACTAACCAGTGTTACCCCTAGCAATTGCTCTTTAAAGCAAAAACATGTGCAAAATGTCTTCATTCAGCCTAGTAGTATCATGTGTCAATCAGATTCAGGATGCAGAACTGGCCAGCAATATCCTAAAAAAAAAAAAATCGTCATTCTTATTTGAATCACTTTGAATTAACTTGACTCTGTCATGTTACTGGCAAGAATATTCTCTCTTGAGCATCTGATTTCTAATTTTTTTTCTTTTTCTCATTTTTTTTGGTCTTTGGATCTGTCTGCAAGTTCCAAGGATCTGGTTTAAGTTTTACAATACCAACTTAGCCTGGGGCTTTGGCAAGCAATTTAACATTGTCTACAGTGCACTGAAGTTTATTAACACCTTTCAAAACCTCTGCAAGTTTGTAAATCAAGCACTGGTTCATTCTCCAGAAATAATAAGGGCCTGGTTTTGTTAATGTATACAAACACAAATTACATATATTTATGACACATGTGCATATGTATGACATGCACATAAATGTAAGTTACTTAGGTATTTGCTGTATGCCATAATGATGGCATTGAGACTTACCAAGCTAAAGCCATAGAAAGACAGCATCTATCAGACTGTGCAAGTCTATCAACTCCTCAGATATTTTTTTTTAAAGCAAACTTTTTTGGTTTTGACCTTAGCATCCAGGCCCCATGCTTCTCTGAAAGGGAATGACACTGTTGACACCTGATGCTAACACTTGGCAATTCCCAAATATCTTCAGCACAGTGGTTATTTAAATTTGATTTTCTGAAGAAGTACTCTGCTTCCAACCCCACTTTTTTCCCTTTTTTTTTTTCCTGTCCTAGGTCTCTTTAGATGCACAAATGTCACAGATGCACAAAGGATAGCACCAATTTTATGGTGTTCCTTTCAGATCTAGAGGAAAAGATATTACTTTACAATAACGTCCTATTAAGATACCCTCTTCCCAGCAGAGCAGGGAGAGCCATCTGTAACCCACAGAGGAAAAAGAATGCTGCTATAGTATACAATAAATCAATAAATGGTTCTTTTATTAGCATGCCTTCAGCCTCCATGATACTTTCATAATTCTCAATATAAAATTATTGTGTGGGCTGCTCATAGACCAAGGTATAAGTGGGATGTTGCATGAGGTGCCATATATGTCATTGTACTAACTCGTGTCAGGAGTCATCTCCTGTGCAATCCCCACGTAAATGGGACAAAAAGTACAACTGTAGCACATGCAGAGTAGTACTGCAAGCCATTGTAAAATAGAATAGTACTGTGCTATATGCATATTAGGTGTATATAGTGTCCCTAAATACAATACAGTGAGGATCGTCCTAAACTAACAGATGCAAGGCTTCAAAAATTGGGCTATCGTCTGTGCAAAATTATGTAGGCCTCCTCGGGCATATGTCTTATGCTCTAGTTTCCAGCTACATGATTATTTGCTCATTTTATTCTTCCCGGGGCCTTGGCTTAGTGCAGAGCATGAGATATACTGACTTCAGCATAACATCAACCAAGAGCTAGTGTTTCCCTTCAGCCTCACTGCTCTGACTGTGTTTGCCAGCCTCCGCCACGGCCCACTGTGCGAGCCCTGCCACCAAGGCAGATGTATTAACTCCTTTCGATGCACACTGCAGCATTATTTGTGTTCTTCTCAACTGTTTGCTGGCTTCATCAGATCAGTGGAAGGGCAAAGGGTAGGATAAGCATAATTTTGTTGCTGAACAGGAAAGGCATAGTGAACTTAAGGTCAAATAACTTCACTAATTTTCAGCAAGCATGTGGATAAGCCACATGTGGTTAGAGCAATTTAGGAGTGCCAGCCTGGTTTCTTTGGCCTTCAGCTGCTACACCAAACGCTGAGCCTTTCCATCAAGCAGATTAAGCCACAAAAAATGAGTAGTATACAGCCAGTGGCAAACTGTGACTCTTTTGTCAATAATAGCCCAGGAAGCCAAAGAATTCAAATATCTATTTCTTAATTCTTTTGCCCACTGAAAGTTTTTGATTCTTAGTGCGACCACACTGTGCAATATAGGAGGCAGAAGTCTCACTAAAGGCTGACTCCTTCACTGCGTGGCTCCAGCTGAGCCAGAGCAGCCCCTGAGTGAGGGAGGCATGCTGCAATGAAATGAAATGTCACCTTGCTCCTGCACAACCCTGCTTAGTGGAGGCTGAGGATGAAACTTCACAATAAAACTTTGTTTACAAAACTTGGCATTTCCAAACTGCAGAAGGCTTGGCCTTGCAAGCTTCGTAGAGCTTCATAACATTGCTACCTATCTATCACTTCAGATGCACACACAAATACCTACATACAATCCTCATGCTGTCCGAACATTTTCTAAACTGTATTTCATGCCAGTTCTCGGCTCAAAATGTCTCCATTCTACCTGCAGTTGCTAAAAGTGGTAGTCAGATGCTCTCCCACAAAAAAATCTCCCAGCCCAGCACAGTGCCATCTGATGCCAGTGTCAACATAAATCCTTCTTTTGACTTCAATTGGCAATAGATCAACCCTCTGGCTTTTTGTGGTATTTCTGGGGGTGGGGGAGGATTATTTATTTTTAAAAGGAGTGAGTTATTGAATTTGCTGTACCTGGATGCTGCACAGCTCTCTGTAATCATTACCAACAGATGATGTCACTGAAACTTATTTTTATGTCATTATCCTCACCCAAGGTAAATATGGAACGCTGTCATACTATTACATGATGTAAATATGTCATAATTTGTCTTTACACATCATAAATATTTTATTATATGACTTTATTACACCTCCAGATATCTTTTTCCATATGAATAGTAATTACTCAAAGTATTTACTGTAATTATGTCACTTGATGAAATTACAGTAATTACATCGAAAAATGATAGCCCGTGACTAATGAATTAAAATAGCATGGAAATTTGCATAAAAACGACATTAAAAATGTTAAGGATCTGAGGCAAACTCACAAAAGCAAGGAAAATCATAATTTAGAATTTAATCTCTAATAACATTGCAGGGTGCCACACTTTTAGATTATATCACAGAAGAAGAAGGAAAAAAAAGATGTATTACCTGAACAGGAATATAGTGCAAAAGCGAACTGCTGCAAAGCATAACCTGACATTTTGTGTTTGTATGCATAACAATATAGGCAAATGCTGTATAGCAGCATTCAGCGATATTTCATCAGGAACAAAAGGCAATGGACCAAAGTCAGGGTTGGGGTAAGGAGCTGTCGCTTGGGCTGAAGTTTCTACCTAAGACCCATTGGGGAACATAATTTTTTTGACATGTAAGGATAAAATCACTGAAGGACCACAGCGCCAAACTCTGGAGCAAGATGGCTGACAGACCCCAGGAACACGTGCGGGTCTCACCACTGACGTGAAGGTTTGATACCTAACCTGTGCTCACAGTTTTTGTAACATCACTTACATCTGCAAGCAAACAAGTATTTCCATAACCCCAGCTACCTCGAACAGCCAGACGAGGTATTGCTCCATCACGCACACTGTGTTCTTGCTAACACTCACATCCCAGGGAAGCACAAGGCCTTCTCTTGCTGAGAAAATTCACAAACAAATCTTTTGGATTTGGACTTTCATGACAAGAAGTTGATTTATTATATTAATTTTTAATTCCATTATTCTTGTTCATCTCCTCCTTCCTCAGCTGGCTCTCCTGTTGGTCTCAGTGACTCCATGGACTTTACTGGTTTTTGGAGTTGTCCCCAAGCTGCTTTCAAACTGAGGTGCCCAAATTATATGATAGACCAGACCAGGAAACCCCACTGAGCTGAAACAGCTCCCCACCACATGTAAGGAGAAAGCTGGGGTTTTAGCTGAACTAAGAGAATGAAAGAAAGACAGACAGACAGATTGGGGCAGGGCAGGGGAACTGGGCTGGGAGACGAGGAGAGAAAAGGAAAGGAAAGAAGGAAATCAAGAAAGAGGGAAAGCGAGAAATTCTGTTTCCAGTTAGAATATCCAGTAATAATTTAATATATGGTGCCATTTTAGAAAATGTGCTATTCATATTTATGAAAGGCTTAATAGATGCAGCTGCATCCTTTAACAAATTATTATAAGGCATGGTATGAAATGCATTAGTAAGAAATGCTTAACAGATGATGCTGTGACAAGCTGTTACAACGCGTGTTATAAGACGTCAATATTATTAAATCTATGAGCTTGGTTAGCACATGAATATAAATAATTTTTATGCATGCTACAAATTGCCATGCTTTATTAATAATGAAGTGTTTATAAATGGAACCTTACTGTAAAGCATTATTAAATGCAGCTACTCAGAAGACCTTAGAGTAATACTGTAGTAGCATTATCATGCTGAGAAGCAGACTAGAAAGGCTGCTTTATTTTACTGTCTGAGTTGACACGGGTTCAAACACACTGGGCTTTGATTCCTGAAAACCCATGTGGTAGGGGCCACTGGTAGGCACTGGTTGAAAGCTGCTGTTGTCACATTCTTTGTTACTCTGAAATCACTCTGGCCTCACTTACATGGGATTTACACCAATGTAAGTACTAGTGTCAGTGAAGCAACTCCTGATTAACCCTGCTATAAGTGACAGAGGCTGCACGCCACATTCTTTTCCTTCCCACGTGGGAGCTGGCTGAAAGGTAACTGTGTGTTGCAAGGCATTCTTCTGTAAAAGAAGGAAAAAAGAAAGGAAAGAAAAAAAGTATGTAGATTTGAAACATACATTTCCCTGCATCTCAGATTCTGCACTTCTCATAGATATCTTCCAAAAGGTTATTTCTCCATTAAAAATAAATGTCTTTCTACAAGGTTTTTCAAGGCAAAAAAAAATCATATAACTTCACAAGTTGTCATGACTCAGTGACACACTGGACTGGCTCAGTTTGCCTGGCCTGAGCATCGTGTGGGAAAGCATTGCTTGCTTGTCTTCTAGTCATTTCATGCCTTCATGATTGATGTTGTCTAAGTTTCCAGTACCACATTGAATTGGAGCAATATGCTTAGAGAGCTACCACAGAATATATGTCTTGGCCTGCAGAGATTAATTAATAGCTAATTTATAGAAGCTAATTAAGAAGCTAATTAATAAAAAGTCATAGCAAGTCTAGGACCCTATAGCCAAGAAATGTTTACGATGTGATGGTAAACAAAGTCATCAATTATGTCTTTTATTCTTTTAAATTCTTAGGTTTTTAGTCAATGTTTCTAGACTTTTTTTTAATGGGGCTTTCTGTTTTCAACCATCTGCCCATTTTACCTTTTAAAGCTAACTTTTTTAAAAATAATTTTTCACAGTTCCCAGGTTATTTGAATGATCACCTTCTCCAAGCTGTAGCTTATTATTTTTACTAAGGATTTCTAAAAAAAGTGGATTTCATGTTACTGAACTAGGATGATTACATAGAAGGATCTTCCTTTGCTGTACCCAGTCAGCCCAGCAAACCTGATCCAGCCTGTGACCTTGACCTAGCAGCCAGCATGCATAGGTTTCAACTCAAGGCTGTTCAGTTCTTTGCAGGGGAAAACTTACACTCCTTAGAAACCACCAGGACAGTGAACTGCAGAAGTAGGTGAAAAATGCTATTTTGGGGGGGGATGAGCTTACTTACTGTTATATAGTATATAGTATAACTAAGTATACTTAGTATTATACTGGTGTAATCATCTGAATGCACTCTGAGAGGGAAACTTCATTCTGGTATAGCAAAGCGATTTATATGCCTCTGTGTGTGCTTGTGCATCCATACTCATACGTGAGTTTGTGGGCACATCCAGTTCTCTCTGTTCACATAAAATATTTCCATGCCACTGTAACTGCGTTACACCACAGGACAGAAGAGCTATAACTCATTTTTCTGATGAGGTACCTGAATTGTAGCAAGAGGGACACCAATGGCCAGGTGTGGAGAGGTGTGCAGGTGGCCACAGCTGGTGCTTTCAGCTGACCTGGTATCACATGCCGTCTTGGGAAAAAAGGATGTGACCCTGTGCCACTTAAGCCCTGCGGCAGTGGCTGGGCAACCCCTCTTCTCTTCCAGCTCTGCTCCGTTTAATGCCAGCAACCAGAGCAACCCTTTTCATGAGTGATGTAGACCACTTCATTTATCACCTTTACTATCACCCAGAAATTGAAAAACAAAACAAAAATATTACCTAACTGCATGAAGCTCATAAATTTTGCAGATGGGTTCATTCTAAGTTCTGGGCAAATGTTCCAATAGATTTTTTTTTTTTAAGTAGATGGATACTCACACTGAGCAACGCCTTAGTCTTGACAGTTTCATTTCTTTCTTTTTTTTTTTCTCCAGTGTTTCATGGCACGCACAGACTAATGTCAAACAAGCATGCTGAAGGATTCATACTGTACTTATCTATTAGCCTTGATGTGATTGCAATGTTCTGTATCTTCATGCATTAGTTTCTGGTCTAGTTTACAGTTCCTCCTGTTATAATTCATCTCATATCACTACTTTTCTTTGTTTTCCCATTCTTCATCATTAATTTCTGAGCCAACTTTTTACTTATTCCATGACTCCTGTGCTCAAAATATTACTAACTTTGGATGTGGAACTTGGTCAGAAGTCCTTTCTGAAGTGTAAACAGCTCTGGTATTTCATTACAAAATTCACCATTGTGATCCAAAACACTCCTTACTATAAATTTCAAGGTCACTTGTGTTTTCCCTCTGTAACCATTTCAGATCCAGGTGGAGCCTTCTCCATCACACCAGAGCTGGGAAAGGGAAATGTCGAAACCATAGGAGTCAGTGCTTCAGAAATCACACCTAGCTTTACAGTTTGGCAATGAGCTTCATCTGAGGAAATCCAGAGCAGGATTTCCACATTGCGCTGCTGAATAGGAACAGAAAAAGACCAAATGCCGCTTTTGGTTCAGATGGCCCTCCCTCGCCCTTCAAGGTTTTCCAAGAGCCATATGGGGGTCTTGCATGAATGTGAAGGACTGGCAGAGACAGGAAGGAGACACGAGTCCCACTAAATGGCTGCGTTGGAGCTGACTTGATCCAAACCCGAGGTCCAAGGACAAGGGCAGGACACTGCATGGTGGGGTAAAGTCTTTCCACAACCGGAGCTTTGCACGCTGCTTGCCTGCAGCACAGTGGAAAGCCAGCTCCTACCTGCTCTCTCTCTCCCTGTAGGTTAAGTCGCAGCAAAAGTAAAACAGTCTTTGGTACTTTTTAAAGCACCCGTTGAGCTTTTCCAAGCATCATTTGATTGATAGCCTTATTACTTAGCACGTCTTTATGTCTGCCGTAACTGTAGCAATCAGTGAAACAGCAGACAACTGTATTAACTATGGCTGAGGAAAAGTGAAAATAACACCTGGCATTTAGCACAGTTCGTCAAAGGATCTCAAAATGCTCAGCAAACTTTAATAAAGACACATGATGCCCAGTGAGTCTGGAAATATTGTGACAGCCATATTAAGCCTAGCCAAACCAATAAATCAAGGCACGCTGGAGTGGCACCAGCACAGCAGTGAGGCTTTTATGTTGGGGTAGAGTGCTGCCAGGGTAACACCTCTGTGTCCCCCTGCCATGGCTCCTGGGGAAGCCTCCCTTTGCCCAGCGCTGCCCTCATAAACATCTGGGTGCTAGGCCAAGTCTGACACCTGGCTGCATCCTGCAGGCATTTAACCTCGGAGCATCAGGATACCCAGGCACTGCTGTACTGCTGGCTCCCCACTCTTCTTTTCTATGGCATGACAGATAGACCAGCAGAAATGCAGGATTGCTGATGGTCCTGTTTAGCCTTTATTTACACGCTCAGTTCATTCTGCATTTCTATTTTATACATTTCTCTATTTAGATGATGTGTGAATTCCATGTACACTTTTTTTCCTCAGAGTCATGCAGCGTTTGTTTGTGCATCTGTATTGTGCTCTACTTTTCCTCATGTTCACAGCTTTTTATTAAAATATTTCCATAAAACAGGTTGCTACCAAAAATAAATGAACACATACAAATTAATACATAAAAACAGATGAGTTATATAGAATATTTACAAACAATGGGATGGAATTCAAAACTTCTCATAAACACAGCATATAAATAAGCATATACATACCCCATGTTTGCTACCATGTATTTTAAGAGTTACTTAGTAGATCTGAGGTAGGCTACAGCTGACAGACAAGTCTTTCTTCCCATTGCAGATTGTGGGTGCAACAGAAAGATCTCATTTAACAGCCAAATGAAAAAGATCTTCTTTTACACCCAGCTTGTGTTTCCTCAGCCTGCAGAAATAAACACACGCAGTGTAAAAATTGCACTTAAAAGCAGCACTGATATGACCAAGCCTCAGTCAATCACGTGTAGTAAACAAAGCACAGGGCTTTTAAGTGACCCGGCCAAAGGTGGGCAGCAGGTAGACACCAGTACCAAGGGTCCAGTCTGCTGACTGCTGGGCTTTCATCTCATCTGTTCCCTACCTAAAATATTTGGGAGAGAGAAATATGACTGTGAATAATGCCCCAGGGGTTGAGCTCAGGCTAAGCAGTGCTAGCAACAGCACGGCTCTGGGCACTGCTCAGGGGTTCCCCTGGGCAGACCTGAGGCTGGCAGGAGCTGACAGAGGCACCACATCCCAAAGCCAAGGGCTGGAGCTTCACAGTCAGCAATGGTTGCACCAGTGCCAGAAAGGGGCCTTGCAGCGTTAGGATGAGGTGCAGAGGTTGGGTAGTCCTGTGCACTGACACCTCAGCAGAGGGCAGAAATGTGGGATGGACCCACGCTTGTCCTTGTTTGAAAGAGCTGTTTCGCAATGGGTAAGCTCCGAGTGAACGTGCTCAGCTGCTCCTTCGGCATTGCTGGGCTTTTCAGGTGTAAGGTGTGTGGTGGTGTAGTGGCACACAAGATAACGCAACCTCCTACACAAACTGATACGAGCAAATATTTGCACTTTATATCCTCAAGCCACAGAGGCAAAACTGTGTGGGTCTTAATGATGGTCTCCTGTCTCTGCAGTGCAAGATCACTTTCAACACCCTTTGACAAACAGGAGGCTTATTAAAAGCTAGGAAAGACAGGGCTGACTTCTTCTGTTTCTGAGAGGAGACTGTTTTGTCAACATTTTGCTGGATTCCAGGAGTGTGAAATTGGCAGTTCATGTTCCTGTCCATTACAAGTACTGTAGTTTGAAAGTGAAGGCAATTAATTTTAGTTGTTGACTTAAACTGCTGTTGAGAGGTACTTCATTTCCTGATTCTTCCTCCTATAAATAGATTAAGGGTTACATGAAAGTCAAGTTGGGCTTGTTTGTCCTCCCTCTAAGATAGATTTACCATGACTGCTTATCAGTCATCGTTCCCCCCCCAACACAATTTGTTTCCCAAATTAATTTAGCTCACTTGTTCTCGTTGGTCCACAGCCAAAAAAATTGTCTCCTGTTCATTTTTTTTCATTATAAAAAAGAAACAAAACAAAACACATTGGAATTTATATTTTCTGAAAGGGAGATTGAGCAATGTGTGTCTTGAAATTATGATTTAGAGAGCTAAAGAAAATGTATCATTTGGAGGGATAAACATTTGTGTTAGCAGTCTGGAAGGACTACCAGGGCTGGAGAGTGGCTGCTCTGCCACGCACAACACTGCAATGACTCTGTGCCTGCATTTCTCATCAATATTTGTGGAAGCTGCATGTGCCCAGCAGCTGTAGCACAAATCCCCCTGCTTATTAATCAGCTATTATTTGGGAAATCTTCTCATTATTATTTATTCATGTATTGGCTGAAATTTTTCCACAACCATGCTATCTACAAAAGTAAAGGACAATTTTATTTCCTAGCTAAGCTTGTTTGCAAGGAGGAACATTACCAATGCTGAGGATATTTAAAGTGTCCAACTTGAGCACACACATTCACACTAGGGAAACAAAGTTGATTGATGCACACTGATGTGTCTGGAGAAGTTCAGGCTCCATCCTGTTGTTTAATGTAAATTAATCTGAGTGCTTGCCCATGGGCCACCTCATCTTTTCACTCCACAACAGTTCCAGTCCCAGGACCCAGGCCATAAAGCACACACTGTAAATAGCTAGTGTGAGGGTTTGAAGGAAAGTCATGTTTTCTAATGCAGATAAGGACATCTGGATAAGTACGAATCACTATTCTGAGGGCAGTGTTTGTATTTTTCATTGAGTGCATATTTAAAGAAAAAAAATTCCATGATCTAAAGAGTCTGTGGTTGTCTTACTGGCACTCATCTGATCTCTCATCTGGAGCTGCAAAATTAATTTACTCTTCACTGTATAATATAGAGCTGAACAGAATTAGAAAAGGTCTGTGTTTTATCACTGGAGATGCCAAATCCTTATCTCCTAACACTGCACTAGACCATCCTTGCCAAAAGGAGAGGAGAAACTGAAGTAATTTAGAAATAATAGTGGATATTTCAAAATATTTAGAGATACTTCTTTTTCTAATAATGGCATTCTGGTGTGTAGGAATTTGTGCTTATTCAAAGTGCCTAAAATGTTTTGATATGGACCCAGGGCTTTTAGTTTGTGACAGGACTGTGCCATACAGTTCAGAGCTGTCATACAGATGGGCTTCCTGGTCATGTTTTTTTACTTCAAATATTTGTGATCTTAGAATTGGAGGTTTCACACAGCTGTCCATCAGCTTGGCCAGAACAGTTGTTCCTGCTGCACTTCTGGCTTTTCAGAGGTCCCAAGTGTGTGAGGTCACCCTGCTACGCCTCTCCAGCAAGCTAGGCACTTCTGAAAAGTATCAAGCTTAATGCTCCTACCACTTGGCCTGACACCCCTCAGACTCACTAAAATTAATGTGCCTGTGCAGATAACTTAGTGGTATATGAGCAGTAAGCCTGACTCTCCCAGAAATATTTGGTTCATTGTACATAGGGACATACATCCATCCAGAAAATCCAACAAAAATACATTTGCCCTATTTCATGTAGAGTTGCTTTCTGCAGACGTCTGGAGTTGGAAAGCTTGTACGTCTTTCAAGCATCATGCCTTTCAGGGACCATAGAAAGTGGTAATAAAAAAGTAGTGGAATTTGCCTGTGAGTTGAAATTAAAAAACAAAACTACAAATGTTGGTTGTTACATATTCTTGAAGACAATATATAGAATATGTAAAGAAGATGCATTTATGGTATTCCTTTTCTTGAAATATTTAGATAGAATAATAGGTGAATACTAAGCAGCTGAGAAGTTAATCAATTAAATGTGCACTCAGTTATATATTGGTAATCTTGTGTTCCAGATTAAACATTAAACTATCGATGAACTAAATTGGTGTCATTACAGCAACGTATTACCATTAGAACAACAGAGTAAAACCAATGCCCATTTTAAGTACTGAGATATGTCAAACATGTCAGGCAACTACTACATAGCTAAAGGTCCAGGTCAAAGCATGGATCCAAGTGGATGCTGAGTGTCACAACTGCTCTATGCATAAAGGAAATGGAAAGCCTTTTTTTCAATAAAGACTCTTCAAGATAATAAACAAACAAAACTACCATTTAGATGTCATGTTGTATTATTTTATATGTCACATGATGCTCCTGTAACTGTTGCTAGTGATTCCATGCATGAATTGCATAGTGGGGCACATGAAATTATTAAGGCAATAGGTTAGGTTACCTCATTGCCACCACAGGTTTTCAGGAGCTCTCAAACCCTGTTGAGCAGAAGTGTGCATTTAAAATGAACTCACACTGAATTTCAGAAAAACCTGCTTAACTATTTCTTGCTCAAAATCCACAATACAGATATAACACTAGTGTTAAAATTCAACAGGGATTATAAAACAGATTTAGGTCACCTCCATACTCCTTGGGGTTTTGGTATGTGAAGTTTTCCTCTACTCATTGCTACTGTGGGTTGGACACTGATCTCTTCTGAAGTAACAATCATTATTTTGCTGCATCTGATTTAAGGAATTTTTTTTTTCAATTTTTACTTCAGAAAGATGAGAAAACACAAGAGGCTTTTTCCTTCTTTCTTTTTTAGATTATCATTGCAGTGATAAATTGAGATTCCCTGTAGAGATGACATTTTGGAGTCCACCTCTGGCCCTCGCCAGCCACTTTGCTCTGCACACAAGTATGCAGTGTCACTCAACTTCTATCTCTTCCTTCTGGCCCATTACTGATTCTCCAACACTTGGCTTTAAAATGATGATGTTACAAGGTTACTGTCACCCTATTAAGCTTAGTCTGAACTCATTCCTTGCCCTAGGTTCAACCTGTCGTGGCTGAGTTTCAATGCAAATATAATTGTTGCAGTGCTAAAATTTAATCTGATAGGTTGAAGACTAATGACTTTTGGAGGTATTTTTATACCTGGTCTAGCTCTTTATTCCTTCAATTTTCTTCCTTCTGACTGCAGCACTTTAAGTGCAGCTGCAGCTTGCAGTCAAATTTTTGACAGATATATCTCCTGAGAAATTTTCAAACTATCCTTCTTTTGGGGAACAATAATACAGGACTTAAGAAGTACCAAGTCCAGAATGGGGAAATTGTCTATGTATTTATCTAGCCCTTCTAGAGGGTTTTGCAGGCTGTGCTGAGCACTTAGCTTCTGGAAGTTGTGCTGCTAGCAGTACCCAAGGTGGCAAGATTAAATGATTCTTGGGCATAGACCCACATTATATGTGTATATATGTAATTTTATATATGTGTGTATACACACATATACATATATATGATATATGAATACAGGATATTGTACATCTATATATACATCTATATGCACATTCTACACATTCTATGCATATGTGTGTACCTATATGTATGTGTTTATATAACTGAAGAGAACAAAAGTCAACTTTGCTCTGCCCTTTTCACTGTTGTGTCAGGTACAGCTCAGGTTGAGTAGATTTCACTCCCAGGAGCTACCTGAAGGTATATCTGGAATCTTCCAAACAGCAGGTGAACACCTCTCTCGCATGGTGTCCTGAATTCAAATTAATGCAATGCAATAACAGGCAAAGCAAAAAAACCTCTTCAGTATTTCTTTCATATTTTTGGGTTTCCAAAGGTAACTACATAGCATTGGTAAACCTACTGTATTAGCAAAGTCAAAAATCGTTCTTCCTCTGCATTGGTTGCACAGCAAGTGCTGTAATGATGTGTAGCATCAATTAATATAGCATTCATATAGCATAATGCAATACCCATTAGCACAATGCAAAGTAATATTGCTATTTTATTAGCTTGTATTAGTAAACACAGATTGCATTAAAAGCTGTTTCAGTTTTATTTTTTAAATATTTATATATGAAAGAATAGCCCAAACTACAGTTGATGATTTTCTGACACTACAAAAATTAGCTGCTTGCAGATCAGCTTAATTTAAAGGCTTTCTGTCTTCTTTTCAAAGGTTAATAAAACTGTGGCTAAAGAAGACCCTGTGAACCTACTTATTACGATTTCAAAAGCTTTTTGACAAGTTCTTATAAGATGAGAGTATGAAGTAAAATAATTATGAATCAGACGATAGACAAAGCTTATAAAGAAATTAAACTCCACTTTAAAGTCTGACAGTTTCACTTTGTTTTAATCATTTTCTGCCATGGTCACATGTGACTGCATTAAAAAAAGTGCCTGCAGTACAATGTTTCTTCACCTGGGCTTCATGCTACTGTATTGAAAAGTTCATTTAAAAACTTGTCAGAAAAAGAAATAAAAGAACACCATCTTACTAATGATAAAGCTTTTAGGAAAAAAAAAAAGAAAAACAGCAAAGCAAACAAATTTAAGTTTAGATGAGTAATGTAAAGTTTGTCATGCAAGACAAATACCAGGCACTGTCATTAACCACTGTCAGATGGCTGCATTCACATACTCTGCAGAGCAATTGTACTTGATGTTGGCTCAGGATTTGGGCCAACAGATGAAATAATGTCACATGCATATGCTGAGATATCTAAAGACAGAGAGAGAGAACTGGAAAGAGAGCCTCAGTAAAAGATGCTATGTGTTTATTGTCAATATGTTGGATGAACATATAGCCCTCTGGACTATATGTATTTCGATAGCCAATCGTCTTTTTCAAGCATTTCCATTTTGCTGTCAGTATTGTAGATGACAAGTTTTTATTTTGCTACTGATGATTATAATGCCTCAGACTGTGTTGCATTTTATGGGAGCAAACTGTGGCATAATGAAGAACATTCTGGTTCAGCAAAGGATGGACAGGCACAGCTTTCACACAGTACAGTAATTTATTAAAATATTAAGTAGATACTAATGCTGCTCTTAAAGGCAGGCACATTTTGTTGTATTCACTAGGGGCTTTTTCGTTAATTTTATCTGGAAACAATGTAAAGGTATACAAACATGCACACACACAATTACTCTCCACATGATCACAGTTTCACTGCAGGGACAATGACCTTGGTATGGAAATCACCTTGACTGAAGCAGATAAATGGTTTCTGTACCTTGGAAAAGATCGAATGAATGTATTATAAAACTCTAGAAGTCTTTCCAAAATAAAATTCAGCTTTTCTTTAGCCTGTGGGTGCATACATCTCTAAACTATGATAATACATCACATGTATTATAAAATAACAAAAATGGGGCAAGCTCACAGTGCGTCATTGCATCCACTCAATTCATATTTCCCACATTACTTCATTTACACTCAGTATGTCACAAGGGATTCCAGTGATGTCAGAAATGTCAGGACACAGTGACATGCCACTCTATTGATCTTAATCTCCTTCTTAACAAAGTGTTTTGCACACCTATTGTAGAGTGAAACATGTCTACATTGCATACATTTGCAGGGACAGGTATGCCTAGACAGCTGGGAGGAGAGATGCCATCCCACAGTGTATGTGCCAGCAGAAGACCACAGGTTCACTACTATAACTTTGTTTGTGCTGGCAACTTCTAGTTTTGATTAGGTATATCAATAAAAGTCAAAATTCATTAAATAAGAAAAAGCACAGTTATACATGTATTAATTCCATCTAAACTAGCAAAATTTCAATAGCTAACTATACCGTTAAAGCGCTCCCAAATTAGTAAAATGCTCTCTTTCAAGCACCTGGAAAATTATGTATTTAAAAGCAGAAATTTAATCAGTATTGGTGTAGCTGGATAGAGAGGGGCCCTGTTGATCTGAGTGGTCTGCAAGGTGCAGTGGTGGCTTTTTCCTGGTCAGGCAGAGAAGAGAAGCGCGCTGGAGTTTGGAGCCTCCAGCCTTGCCAGGACCCACCTGCCCCAGCTCATCTTGCTCCCCCAGGGAAGCACACAGGAACCTGTTTGGCTGTCCACCTGCAGACCCCTTTCTAAACCACTTTTCATTTGGCTACTAATTTCCTGTTCCCTATCTGGGCACCTGAGAGCAGTGTTACAACAGATGCCCTGGCTGGCACCTATATTTTGGTAATTGAGGCAGTGGAGGAATTACAGCAGCAAGCACCTGAAGCAATACTTGGCAGAGCAGTCTGGTGGCCAGTGAGGTCACACTCTTCATCTAGAGGATAAGGAGTTCCAGTTCCTCATCTGGGACCTACTTCCCTGGCTGACCAAAAATTAAGAAACCTACAAATACCCGAGAAAGCACCATTTTATGATTCTTTAACAAGAAGTGGAAGGCAACTTGTGTTATTAGAGCACTCCAGAGCCTGACTACAACTTCTAATAATTGGTGCAAAGTCCTGCAGAATCCTGCAGAGATGTAACATAATGAAATGCCAGACAAAGTCACTGTGAGTCTATAGTGGAATACATAGGCAAAACAATGTCAGTGGATGTCTGCATAGACAATGTTATGATTTGAGGAAAGGCAAAATGCTGTCAATGGGAGTCTATATGCTGTAGATAGCATTACTACAGTATGTGAATAAAGGCAAAATGATGTCAGGGCAATATACAATATGCTCAAGACAGAATATATTTAGTCTGAATAGAAAATCTGTCATGTAAAATAGCTGCATTGATTCTCATCTTCCACAGTGATGTGTTGTCATTTTTTATACTGACTGTCTTTTTTATTTAGATCTACCCTATAGTCTAATCTGTTGGTTTTTTTCCACATTAACACTTCCTTTACTTGCCATAAGTGAACTCACTACCATTGACTTTTTTAACTTTGGCTTATTTTATTTAAAAGAAAACCAAATTTGAACCAAAATCCCCACTAAAAAACTACCAGCTACATCCACACTAGAATTAGCAGGTCCAAGATTTGAATGTCTACCCTGTCACTGAATTTCACAGACAGAAATAAAATTAAGTTGCCTATAAAATACATGGATATATGTAAGCACACATATGTGTCCACGCAGAATTCTAGTAATCTCTGCTCAGGGGCAAGTAGATTAATACATTTTTTTTCATAATTGTATGGCATTTCTGCCTGAAAAAGCTCTGGTTGGGACTTCACATTATTTAAACTTCTGTAAAATGTGGTCTCACATCCAAATTAATTTAATTTGTACACATTTCATTATTTTTTTAAAGTGTAAGATTATTAGACTCTGGATCTAAGTAATTTCTAGTTTTCTCTACAGTTCTTCTAAGGCCAGTGAAATCTTCATGTCCTAAATTGTCGGGTAATTTCTGTCAGGGCAGTGATGTTTCAGCTGCCAGGAAAAATGAAATGTTTCCTGTGTATTTTAGGCCCAGCCTGCCTTCTTCACTAAGTCACAGCTCACTTCAACTTCCAGCAGCCCCAGCACTGTAAAGGTTAAATTTCCCCGCAAACTCTACTTTACAAAGCAAAGTATCTGTACTTATTGATGAAAGTCTCTAAAATACAACATGTAATTACCTAAATTATAATCAATTAAGGAGAGCACTGAAGCTCTCTGCCTTCTTCAGCCCAGTTATAGCTGACATTATCGCATTCAGTGTTCTCTTCTCAAGGGTGTTTTGACTCTGGCTGCCGACAGGTCTACCTACATCTACATTAGCAGGTAATTTGGTGTACTTGGGGCAAATCGAGGGACTGAAGCAGCTGATGGTGAGGTCCAAGCAGCTGTGCTGTGTGGTGGGTCTTTCTCCTTTGGACAAAATTTAGTCTGCTCTCCTTGGACAAATGACACTCCCATGTATGTGGTTCCTAGCCTTTCCACTGCCAAATCATTTGTGTGAATCCATGGGATTTTTACTTTTTAGAAGACACAGTTTTGACACTGACATTTATCACACACCTAAGGAGTGTCATCTAGGTTAACTGCCTCCCTGTGGGATCCCACATGGACATTTGGCAGCGCTGTGAACCAAACCAATGTGCAACACATAGGGGAAAATGAGGAATATGCTTTGAACGCTGGTGCTACTGCTCTGACTCAAGACACAGAAGGAGGTGCTGCCTCCATTTCAAAGATTTTATTTCCTAAAAAGCTGGTTTCATGCTGATTCCAAACTAAGATTTGGAAATTGTGGAGGAAAAAGAAATTCACAAAGTTCAGACTTGCCTGGTGTGCTCAGGTTGGACACCCAAACTTTGAAACTTGGGCACTCTTGTGGGGACATCATTGTAGAGGCATGTCTGGAGCATAGGCTGTCAAAAGATGTAGAAGCAGAAATTTCTGGGGAGATGCAAACTGTCTCATTCTCCTCCCACCTGAAATGCTGGAGAATTAGTGTTTTGAAATCTTGGTTGGTATGGGAGCTGAGGTCTAGTGAGTCATTAAAGTGTAAAACTGACAGCATCTCAGAAACAACTGGCAGGAGGGGTTGATACGATCTTAGGAACAAGACCATTCAAGTGGGCTGCTTAAGTGATGGGAAGAGAAATTATCAAGGAAGAAGGCAAATTTTAGACAGAACCTTGACTGTATTCCATCTTTCCTGTAAAACATTTTTATTTTGAAACCAGCATTCTTTGGAAAAGATAAATTCTGCAGAAATACATCTGGTGCTCTACCTGAATCTTTCCAACAGTGCTCCAGCATGTTAAAAAAATGTCACAAATAATTTCAGTCACAATAGTCCTTAAGTTGTTACATAGAGAGTCTTACCCCAAATTTTTCTTGCTTTTCCTGCTTTGCATCTCAACCTTTTGTTACATTATCATAGTGTTCTCATGCTTAATTTGCCTCTCATCTGGATATTGATAATGAGCTGTTATTGACTAGCATTTCCAGTTCAGTGCAGTGAACATTGGATAGTATTCATAAAATGTCCTTCTTATGCCAGTTGAAATTGGTAGTGGTTTTAAGGCAAAAGGCCAGATTCATCAAAAGGATAATGAGCAGAGATATATTTTATATATAATATATATATATATAAAAATTT
>NW_010195786.1:0-216 GCF_000695765.1 Mesitornis unicolor
TGTGAGCCCCAGCCCCTGCGCAGGATCTTTGCCCCGTGTCCCAGCGCAGCAATGACCTAATGGTCGTCCGAGAGCTGCGTCCTTCTCGTTTGCTCCGGCCTCACAAGAAGAGCGAAGCGTCTTTGTGTGGGCTGCATCATGCCCATCCCCGCAGAGGCCCCCGACCTGTGCCTGCACCCACCTTGCTCAGCAGCACCGCGATGTGCTGCTTCCTGT
>NW_010195787.1:0-2114 GCF_000695765.1 Mesitornis unicolor
AACCTGGTATTCTATGATTCTATGATTCTAGTGCATCTTCTTTCTGCTAAATAACCATAGCAAAAACAGTTCACAGTGTTGTAAGGGGCCTCAAACAAGAACTCACTCAAGGATATGATTTTTGTAACTATGACTGATACTTCCTAGTACACTGATACGTCCTAGTCCAGATGACAGAAAACCCTCCAAAGCTAATGGAAAATGCCTTAGGGGACTTAAAACTTAGAAAACAAGGTCATAAACTATGTATACTTGACAGGTAGGGTAAATCATTAAATAGGATAATCGTGTAGTTTAGGACTATTCGAAGAACTGTTTTGTTTAAGGTACAGAATGTATAGGAACAAGAACAATGATATATACCAAGCCAAGTCCGCAGGTGGAGGTTATAAAACCAGACTACCTCTACGCATGCTCCAGAAGAAGGGTCACCAAAAGGCGAAGAACTGTTTTGTTTAAGGTACAGAATGTATAGGAACAAGAACAATGATATATACCAAGCCAAGTCCGCAGGTGGAGGTTATAAAACCAGACTACCTCTACGCATGCTCCAGAAGAAGGGTCACCAAAAGGACAACTGATGAAGCTGAAGATACGACCACCTGATGAAGTAGACCACCAACCGTGAAAATACCTCAAGATGACCGCAAGAGGACACCTGTGAACCAGTGAAGAAAGGAGCCAAAATAGGCTGGATAATTAGTTCTACAAAAAGACGTGTTTATTCGCAGTAGTTAGGATGCATATGTATTAGTATAGGGAATAAAAAGAACCTGTATGTAACAACTAGTGGGAATCTCAGGTCATTCTGAGAGGACCCTGGCGCTGTATTAAAGAATACTGACATAAACCTCTTACTAGTCTTTAAGTTTTGTTTTAGGTCACCTCTCTGGGACCTTCTCTGCTCAGCTGCAGGATCCACTGAGCACAGGACTCCCTGGCTTCGGTCCGGGGAATTTCCCAGAGGGACTCCTTGACTCATCTCACTGCGGGAGCAGACAAGGACTTTGTTTCATTTAAAGGTGACCAGGTATTCTTTTTGAAATTTGAACTGTGGTTTTGGACTTGGTCCTCCTGTAAATTGTAGGGGACGCCCTATGTCAGAGGGGTATGCTAAGGTGTTAGGACACCTAAAAGCATATTTGGAATTGTAACGGGTGCCTTTGGAAATTGGAAATCTTTGAATTCTATGTGGATATATATCTCGTTCTTGTGTGTAGATTATTTTTGGGAATAGGATTCGCATGTTATTGTGTGTTTGTTAAAAGTAAAGTGTGGTGTGGATGTGGATTGTTTTAAAATTGTAATTTTGCTATACCTCAAAGAAATACTAGTATGGGGGGACAACAGAGTGGAGGAATAGTGAAGAAAAGTCCATTAGGGTGTATTTTGGCACATTGGAAAGATATTGGAGGTCTAGCTGGGGGAAATGTGACTAAGAAAATGTTGATAAAATGTTGCAGTCAGTGGTGACCTCTTTATAAGTTAGATGATGTAGAGAAATGGCCAGCTAAGAGCACTTTAAACTATAATATCTTGCTATAATTAACATTGTTCTGTTGTCAATTTGGGAAATGGGATGAAGTTCTGTATGCTGATGCTTTTATGACTTTATAGAGAACTAACTGCGCAGAAAAATTGCTGGTTATTGATATGTATGACAAAATTGGGCATATGACCACCATAGAAAGGATGGTCAAAAATAAATATGAAATCCGGGAGAAAGGATTTTTAGCTGCAGCAATTGTGAGCAATTTAACTGAGGCTCTTGCAGAGCTGGTATCTGCACTCCACCCCACCGCCCCCATCCCCTTCCATATCCTTTGTTGCGCTTGTTGCTTCAGCCAGCTGCAAGTGTGTGTGTGTGGGAGGGGGGATGTTCCTCCCCCTCTGGTGTTATTGAGAGAGTAGTTAAGCTAGTTGAAAATAATGTGGAATTAACCCTAAAATGCCTAAATGTTTTTTTTCTGCACATATTGTTGGTAAAAGGTGTAAGTAATATAAGAAACTGATAGAAGAGGAAGATAATACAGATTTTGCTAGGGAAGCATGAGAAGAAGATAGAATTTTTAGTTGATACTGGAGCCTCCTTTTCAGCCTTAAATCAGAAATTG
>NW_010195787.1:2228-2434 GCF_000695765.1 Mesitornis unicolor
CAGCAATTCTTGTATTTGCCAAACTCTCCTAAGTCTCTACTAGGACAAGACCTGTTAGAACAATTAGGAGCAATTATAGTTTTTAAACAGAGACATTTGGAATTGAAAGTGAAAAATTGAAATTTTGAGCTTAGCCCTTATGAGTCCTCAAAAGCCTTTAGAATTATCATCAAAAGTAGAGGAGATTATGAACCAGGTGTACCCAG
>NW_010195788.1:0-467 GCF_000695765.1 Mesitornis unicolor
CTGATTGTAAATACTCAGTTTCTGTGGTATGCCAGTGGAAGGAACTTGGCTCCTAACAAGATCAAGGCCTCTCAGCAAGCCTCACTTACATGCAGCACTGACCCATCACCTTCACAGACCATACAGACCTGGCTGGCTCGGCTGGCTCTGCACCACTCTGTAGCACAGAAATGCCCCTCTGCTTTTTTCCCTTCCTCTCTTGTGCAGAAGCCATTTAGTCATATCCAGGCTAAATTCACACATAGTTCCAGACTGAGGCTTTTTCATATGATCTTCCACTGAAAAGTCTCACTTAGCCTTTGAAATTACTCTGGTTGTTTTACATATATGCCATTAGGTGTCTTTTCCTCCCCCTTTTGCTTAGAGATCTGCTCTCCCCTAGAAGGAATTCTGGTTAGAAGCATGAATTTCAATTGAGAGAATTATTCTGTTTCTGAGGACAGATGGTTAGAGCTACAGGGTTGTAC
>NW_010195789.1:0-1476 GCF_000695765.1 Mesitornis unicolor
TAGTAAAAATAAGATTTAAAAAGCTAAAAATAACATTAATGCACCTCAGTAAATCAGCTTTTCTAATACTGATCTGGAAGCACACAGATAAATATAACTGAAGTATCAACTACCTCTTATAATTCAACTCTATATAAGCCTATCAGGTTTTCTCACAACTATCTTTTGGTGGATCATGGTTCACTTTTTTTACTTAAAACTTGGCAAAACCAAGGTATTTTGAGCTTAATTAACATCAGATCAGAAGAGCCCTCATTCATTTTGCAAAGCTACAGGGCAGTGCTGTCACCCAGCCACTCTATTTGTGACTACAAGAGAACCACCGTGAAACCGAACCTTTAGCTGACAGCGAGGGCACCCTTGCCCTGTTGGCCAGACTCAACTGCTTTTACTGGACATGGCACTCTCCGCATTTTGGGGACGGGAAGCAACCAGTAGAGCACAAACACCACCACCTTCCATAAGGGATGGGGAAATCTGTAGGCTTGCAAAATTACTGGTGAGACCAAGATGTTGACAAGATGATGATGCTGGCAAGTGGGACAACATGACGCCTTGTTGGCCAACTCATGAGCAATGAGGATGTAGCTCAGACCAACTAGTACCCTGGCTCCTTGTCCTCCCCAGTCATTTCCATACTTTCCAGCCTTGCTCTTTCATTTTGTATTTGTGAAAATTATCATATTTCTCTTTCTGCAGGGTCTCCAAGTCTCACTTTTAATCAAACTGATGCCCTTCTCCTGTAATTGCTCTTCGAAGTATAGGTAGTACATAACTATCCTACAATCTGTTGTTAACTTAGGTTTCTCTAAATATTACTATATGGACTATTACTATACGGACTAATGATTTGTTATTTCACCTATTAGTTCATAGAATCACAGAATGTGTTGTGTTGGAAGAGACCTTTAAAGATCACCCAGTCCATCCCCCCTGCAGTAAGCAGGGACAATGTTACCAGGTTAGAATCCAGTCCCACTCCTCCATACTCTTCCTACAGCAAGTACTTGCCACCATTTCCATACTTTCATTTCCACTACTAATTTTAGCTTTGCCATCCATGATGAATATCATGTTCCTGTTAAAGATTGAGGCAAAACATGAGTTTAATGCAGTTACGGACTTTTTATAAACGGTTATCCATCACTGCACTGATTGACACAGCATGCTGAATCATACGTTGCGGCTGCTCTTGTAATCCATTTTCCAAACTGTATAATAAATTAGTGCCCAAGATTGGGATCTGCCGAGAAAGTGCTATTCCAAATGTCGTTACTCCCCGTGTCCTTTCCTTTGGTTTACTGTTGTCAGCTGACAGGCAGCCGAAATAGGCTTGAATCTGCTTCCCAGAGTGTCAGAATCTTGTCCATTTGAGGCACTTTTCTAGATCACGGGAGCACAGCTGGCAGGAGGAACACAAGAATGGCAGAAAAGGCACCCTCATACAAAGCTGGGATTTCATCAGAATAAGCAAAC